>NC_056740.1:75928553-76228553 GCF_019279795.1 Protopterus annectens | reverse complement strand
ATTCCACAGTTTGGGGAGGAGCTAAGAAATTAACCTTTCTCTTTGCTGTGTTTTATTAGTCTGCCAGTGAAGCTGCAGATCCCTGATTCTGGTAATTGTTGGACTGTTTAATTTGTGTAGCTAAAAAGGGATATGGGATCATGAGTCCCTAAAGGCTAGGAAGACGAGGCATAGGACTACCATCAAGTAACTCTAAAATACTGAATAAAGAGATAGTGCTTCTAGTCCTTTCTGGTGGCTGAGAGCTTTTTAGCAAGTGATGTTCCTTGGGAACCTCAGGATTTTTTCTAATTGTTTAATATATCTACGGAAGTACATCCCAGTGAGAACGCTGTATTCAATAAATGGCCTATTCAATGCTGAGCATCAGGGGACAAAATACTACTTCAGATTTGAATAATATACCTTTCGCAATTAGCTGTGCTAAGTAGAAGGACTTCCTGACTACTGTTGTTACATGGTGATAAAAGGAGAGGGAGTTATCAACCCTGCCATGAAAGAAAATACTGCCACCCCAGCTATCTGGAATTTTGTAAATAATTCTGTCATTTGTGAATATCAATATGATTCATATGCTTGTGTTACAAATGTATTAGAACTGTATGTTAAGTGTATATTAAACTGCTGGTACAGAAGTGTGTGTGGAACAGGGTTTGTACAGTACTGAACTTAAAGATGTATCTGCAGTGTACCCTACTGGAAAAGAACAGAAATGTATATACACTATTGTAACTGTTTAGATGTATATATTTTAACAATGGAAACTGCAACACAAGAAGTTAACTTCTGAAAAATAGTTGAAATGAAATTACTTTATATGGCTGGGCCATAAAACAGATGTTATCTTTCAGTTTCAGTGCAACAGAAAACAATGTCCAGAACTAGACATTTTTTGTATTGTCTTGGAAGTGTTGTGTTGTATTGTTTTATGACTTCCAGTGCCTGCCTTAGATCTGAAAAGGGCCCTTGTTTATGTGTTTTTGCAGGCAGATGCTAAATGCTACTAGTTCCATCAGTGGGGGTTTTCACCTAGGATAGAGTCAGATGGCAAAAAGTGATGTCATTCTGCAAGTATCCCAGCAGTACTATTTGAAATATTAATTTAAGAACTCTCTGAGACAGACTGGGCATTCTGTATTTTGTCTTTGACCTGACAAGAACATCCACTCAGCACATCTGCCTGCTTGCTCTGTAAGCAAGTTTAGGATACAGTATAATTCTTTTATATATATATATATATATATATATATATATATATATATATATATATATATATATATATATATATATATAGTCAGGAATATAGCAGAGTTTAATTTAGATGTTTTGCTTTATTTATTGGAGACTGTCCTGTAATGTTGTTTTAAATATTTCCTGTGACTTTGAACTCTGATGTAACTGTGATTATTATACTGATCATTTTCTTGTTCTTTTATTATTTATTATTAAATATATTTAAACCTTTCATTGTGGCTGATATTTGTGAGACATATTTAAGTTTTGAGAGTACTTGCATATTTATTTGGTGATACTGTGGGCCACTCCTAATAGCCTTGCTCTTGGTCAAACTACCATTTGGATTAATAGTAACATTACACAGTAAGATTGGACACCCTTTGTTAAGGGCCTTAAAGTAGCTGATAAGGATGTGGCTGGTGGCAGTAATAACTACCTTATAGTCTGAGCAAAAGGGGGCGTAGCTAGTAAACTTGTGCCAGCCTTTCCCAGGTAGGTGTGTGTGTGTGTATAAATCTAATCTCCAAGAGTGTGTGTGTATGTGTCAGCTATTTGAGCACCGATACAAAGCACTAGTTGGACAGGGAGAGTGTTGGAGGTCTTGGCTTGGCCACCCTAGCTGTGCCAGTGGGAAGCCTTATTGAGGATCTGGAGAAAGAGGGAGAAACCAGCCCCAGACTGACTGTGGTCTCTTGTGTGCTCTTAATGGAAATTGCATCTGGAAATACTGTGTGTGCTTGTCATCCTCCCAATGTACATCTCCCACTGGTGTTAGTGGTGAGGATTGAGGCTTCTTGATTACTGAGCCAGTGTTTGGGCATCACAAACCCAAGTTCCAGGGGCCTTAACAATATTCTCATTTTGAAGTGGGGTATGTCTATGCTGAGGGAGGTTGTTTACCAAATATAACAATGCTGTACTTTTTATCATTCAACTTAAGCCCATTTTAGTACACCATGTGTTTTTGAGTGTAAGTTCTTGGTGAAAGGTGTTGGCATTACTGGGGGATTTAACGACGAATCCGTTTGTAATCATCCACAAACTTAAGTAATCCAGAGGTCTTGATTCTTGGTCTGGAGATCAGAAAAGTAAATGACAAATAAAAGCAGTCCCAGCTCTGAGCACTGTCGGACACAACTGCTTATTTTCATACTCTTTAATGCTGCACCAGCCACTTGCACTGTTTGGGTTTTTTATCCAATTGGCTATCCATCATGCCACAAAAGTATATATTTGTAATGCATTAAGTTTATTAACTATTCTAGCATTGGAAGGTTGTGCCAATGCTTTGCCAGATCAAGGTATGCCATGTGGACTGCACAGCCACTGTCAACCGCCTCTGCTACTCTTTCAAAGAGGTTAACTAGATTCATTAAGCAAGATCCACCTTTTAAAACCTAAACCTCTGTGGGTCTACCTGATGACACTTTTAAAATCACAATTTTAAGGTCAATTAAAATATATTCCACAGCTCTGCAAATGAAACATGTCAGGCTGGTGGGCCTATAATTCCAGGCATCAGTGGTGGGGTCTCCCTTAATCAGTGACATCACCATTGTTATGAGTCAAACTTCGGGGACCAGTCCTGTGGCTAAGCTCAGGTGAAATAGTTTAGGCAGTGGCTCTGCCAGGATGTGTTTAGTACTGTTTATTAAACAGCCCAGTGTATTATCATGCTCCCTTGCAGGCATGTATTGTCTTGGAAATCACCTTTGGTACATGTTCTTTAGTGGTGATGGGGGAGTTTTGGAGATTCACAGACAGACAGATAGGTGGATAGATACATAGATAAATAGGACATAGTTGGCTCCAGGGTAAAATTAGCACCAAATTTGTTTACTAGCATGCTGGTAATGTCCACTGGGTCAGAGTAGGTAGTTCCATTATGACTAAGTTTGACGTAAGGCTGGGTTCGGTTTCTTAGTTTCTTGGCGCAGATAAAGAACCTATAATTCTTTTAAACAAGATCTAGGCATCTGGTCATCAGATCACTTACAAAAGAATTCAGACTTTCAAATCATAAAGCAATAAGAGTAATTTTAGGATTTTTTTGTATTATCTTAAAACATTTAGCTACTACACTGTTGCAGACTACTGCTGCTTCTGCTGTCTTAGGCTAAGCATTATTTAGATTACCAAGTAGTGTGACTGCAGTAAGCAAAATGATCATCACCTTCAGTGTGTTCTTTACCTGGCTCCAGATCACCTAGTCAAAAATGGAAGACAATACTCTACAAGAAGCTTTTGAGATATACGCCAAATCACTATCAACTTATATGAAAAAAGACATGGAGGAGCTTTCAAATTATGTAGCCCAGGCAGGTATGACCCTAGCCCTGAGCAGCATCCTACCATCACCCAGAATGATACTACAGTACAAGCAGAAAATTACTGATTTTAACAACTGGTTAAGTTTCTGGTGTCATTCTAAGAGGATTCAGTATGTCTGCCTGGGATGACATGATTGACAGACCTCGATGCTTTGCCAGAGATGGCCTGCATCTGTCACCCCTGGGCTTCCGGATACTGGCCAAGGTTCTTGTCACCCCTATAGTGCCTTTTTAGGCAGTATTCCAAAGACCAAATTACCACCATAACAGCTACAAACAAATGCAATCTGAGGGTCATGCTGCTCAATGCTATAGGTCTAAATCTCAAAATGCTCTCGCTCGAAGCACTCCTTAAAATGCAGAACATCGGCATTTGTGCCGTAACAGAGACCTAGTTCAAAGCAGCAGAAAATACCCCATGCACTGCCAGGCTATAACTCATTCCACACCTTTCGGCCCCAGAACTGTTACAGAAACTCCAAAGGCGGTGGTGTTTCCATATTCATAAAGGATGCATAAACCTCCAGACTGGTAGCCCAACATAACAAATCTAAGATACTTCAGGTGCAGCTAACACTGGGTAAGACAGCAATTCAGGTCGTAGCTTGCTATAGGTCTCCAACCATGTCCCAAGACTCACACTCAGCATTCCTAAGCCCCCTGTAGAATATTAAGGTCCAACCTAACACTCTCATGCTAGGCGACTTCAACTACCATTAACTGGGAAAACTACTCATGTCAAAACACCATGCCTCGCTCGTACCGCATGCATGGCCAAACCATAACGTAGAAAACACAGATGGCCAGCATAGATAGTCCAATACTTTATTATAAAGATTTTGTGATACCAATATGATAATAGAACATACAAATGCCCCAACAATTTATCAGAAATCCAAACCGGTTTCGGCTGAATGCCTTCTTCAGTGAAAATGATAAACTAATGAAAAAACAAAATCGTACATATTTATTAGTACACCAGCCAATGGTAGACAATGGTATAGTCCAACCCCTTCCTATCTGAATAAACAAGTATCAGGATAGAAAAACTAGATAAAGACCATTGTAAAATAGTTCCTAGTCATGAGCAGGAATAATAATAATAGTAATAAAGGCTCCAAACACATAATCAAGAATATATCCAATACTTAAAACAAGTATTAGTCTACAAAATAGATAAGTTATAACAATATAAGTCCATAATTAACTGGATAAGAAGCTAATAATTATATGCACAAATATAATTCAATATCACCATGCAACCTTTAAACAAATAAAATGAGGTTACATAACAACTGTATATCCAACTTAAAGACACGTTAGCCAACAAACATAACGCAAAAGGTCAATCTTAAATATATTATAGTATATATATATATATATATATATATATATATATATATATATATATATATATATTTTATGCTTTTTTGATATTTTTTGTGTAGAATAATCTAAATGGGCCCAATATAGCATTGTACCAGTAGGACAAAAACTAAATAGATATATAGCTATCATAAATGGTAATTGAGACCAGGAGGAAACAAGGCTCCAAGAGGGATAATCCAATATTTTTCTTTGTGGCTAAGTATATTTTGCCATCCCTGCTGATGGCTCCTATCCCCAATAATCCTATCACTGACAGTAAACATAAACTTAGCTGAAGGGTGTTTGGTGGTATGTTGATAAAGAGCATTTGTATGCTTTTTGTTATGAATATCACTCTGATGTTCCCCTATTCTTATTCTAAGGGAACGGGATGCTTTTCCCACATAAAAGGTTGAGCACTGACATGTGGCCAAATATATAACCCAACTACTTGAACAGTTACCAAATATCCTAAGGTTGTAAACTTTACTAGTGTTGGCACTGGTAAATTGCTTAAGCTTGTTTACCTGGTTACAGGATATACAGTGGCCACAGGGAAAAGTTCCCAATAGTTCATCCCCTGTCATTGTTAATTGTTTATATTTGGCCCCTCCACTTTCTCGGTTTATAGTGGGAAAATAGGGATCCCAGGGTTCTACCCCTTCTATATGAGAATTGACATTTGGAACCTAAAATCTCCCGCAAGTAGTTAAGTTATTAGCCAACAGAATATTCCAATTCTCATTCAAAATGCTTCTAATAACCTGATGGTTTCTTCCAAATGTGGTGACAAATCTAAGAGTGGTATCCTGTGGTGTACGAGAATGATCCCTATATTCAAGCAATGCATTTCTGTTCTGTTTGCCCGACCATGCACTGGCAGATACAATGTCAAAAGGACGATATCCTCTTTTTAAAATCTATTTGTCAGATCAACCTTAGCATCCTCATAATCAGTTAGAGAGGAGCTAATACGTTTTATCCTGAGAAATTGGGATTTGGGAATATTGCGGATGGTGTGGCGTGGATGCATACTTGATGCATGAAGTAATGTGTTATATTGCGGGTATTTACGATGAATTTTGGTACTCAGAGTATGATCCATATTCCTATAAACAGTGACATCCAAGAAGTCAATATGATCGATATTGAATGTAACAGTAAACTCAATTCCCCAGATGTTACTGTTGAGATATTCAATGAATTCATATAAATATCCTGAATCTGCACACCACACCATCCAACAATTGTCCAGGTATCTGCGCCAAATATCGATTTCCACCATATAGATGTTATGTAGTGGGTTGTATATAAGGCATTCCTCCAAGTACGCCATAAATAAATCGGCATAGATGGGGGCAAAGGATGCCCCCATAGCTGTCCCTTGGAGTTGCCAATAACATTCTCCTTGGAAATAGAAAACGTTTTTATTGAGTACATGTTCGGACATGCACATAATGAGTGTGTTATAACCTGGTGGATATAGATCCGCTTTTTCCAACCAATATTGTAGTGCCTGCAAACCAGCCCAGTGTGGTATGCTGGTATATAAGGACTTAACATCTACTGTACACATTAACCAATGGGGTTCAATTTGTGTGTCCTGTATAATCTGTAAAAATTGGGTGGTATCTTGTATTCTTGCCCTCACATGTTTGAGTAATGGTTTGAGTTGTTGTGTTAAGAACACTGAAAGCGGTTCGGTGAGCGAACCTTGACCTGACACTATTGGTCTACCCGGTGATGTAGTAAGGGATTTGTGTATTTTTGGAAGTAAATATAATATTTGTTTGGAAGGATCTGTTACTGTTAGATGTTGAGATATGTTTATAGTAATAATGCCCTCCTCTACTGCTGAATCAAGAAATGCATCAATTTCCTTTTTAAATTTTGGTGTAGGATCAATTCCCATGAACATGTAGCATCTAGAGTCTGATAATTGTTTAAGACCCTCATGGATATAGTAATCCATATTTAAAACAACTACTGCCCCTCCCTTATCCGCTGGAAGTATAGCAATATTGTTATCTTTGAGTTCCATTAGAGCTTTCCTCTCAGCAGAATCAATATTCTCCTGTAAGATCTGAGATTCAAATGGTGGAAAATAGAGATCTCTTAATACTGCTTGTTGGAAAGTGGCTACATATTTATTCATAGGTGATTGAAAAAGTGATTTGTGGAATCTAAATTCAGCAGATCTATGGGCACTAGCTACATTTTGATCAGAAAAAAATGTTTTCAGATTAAGACAGCGACAGAAATCCAAAACATCCAATGCAGTTTGGTATTGATCACCAAAAAAGCTAGGTACAAATCCCAATCCTTTATTTAAAAGTCTATGCTGATCATCAGTTAACACAGTGTCAGATAGGTTTAAAACATTATTACACTTGGTTTCTATTGTTTCAACAAAATTTGAATCAGTCCTTCCATGGACTCTGTACCTATTCCAGTTGTTGTGTTTCCGCCCCCCCCCCCTCTATATTTTCTGCCTCTTCTAAAGGGATAGTAATATTGGTTCTTTTCTTAACAGGTGAATCCGCTAAGGGTATGCCTTCGCTATCGGTATAAGAGGACTCATCCCCGGAAGTGCTGGTGTAGGGTTTGTCATTGTGTTTTAAAATAGATCTAGGCCTTTTTCTGGTCCTACCCCTAATTGTTCCAGGACTAGAATCCTGAAATCTAACTGATCTTTGTATTTCAAATGGATGTCCTTTACTATAATCAATAACATCCCTGTTGAATTTCTTCACCTTCCTATCCCTGGTTACTTTATCATATGTTGTTAATTCTTTGGACAGTTTTGTCACCAAATTTTCATAAATGGTTGATGAATGGAATTTCTTACATTCCGAACTTAAATTTTTGACCTCTGATATATTGTCAATAGCCCTCTCATAATAGGAAGCCAAAATTTTTACAAAAGTCAAGGAACCATCTTGTAGTGCTTGGTTCCATTCATTGGTCAACCTCTGTTCAGATCTGTCGACCATCGGTCAAAGTCTTATACGAAGACCTCTAGGGACCATATTTTTGTGCAAATATGCCCTAAACAACCTCAGATGCCATATATTTGCTCTTAGCCCCTTGAGACCCTTTTCCAAATTTTGGAACGTTAATTGGCATCCATCATATATGTTATTATTTTGCTGGCTAGAGTTGTTACTTGAGACTGAATCCACTCCAAACACCCTGATATTGTCCTGATCAGCACACAACCCTTCCAAAATATTATCCAAATCCATCTTCAAAAAAATCTTGAAAATTGGTGATAATCAAATTGTCCAAAAAATTATGTCTCATACAGGATAATAGTAATTATAATAACCAAGGTGGAAGTATCAGCAAGGGATGTTATGAAATCCAAAATAAGGAATAGGACCAGAAAAAATTGCGCAGTCTATATCTATAATAATTACGTTAGCAATTCCTATCAACAACCACTAATTATAAGGGATAATATTCCTACCGTGACAGTCTAGGCTCGTACTGCTGGTATAATATGAAATAAATCCAGCTAATCCTAAAAGTGTATGCACAAACATACATATATATCCATACAACCTCTAACTATGCACCATAGACTTAATCCACAAAAGGTTCATTAGTCATGATACATTAAATGTGTATAACATAATAACCAGAGAGCAAAAAACAATGATAAATTTCAGCAATTGTTAGATACCAATCAACCCAGCCCTTTGTATAGTTCTATCCACTATTCCAAAGTAGCAAAACCACGAACATACACTGTAAACCACAAAGGTGTAATACTAAACTATTGTCAGGATATAATACATACTAGATGTATTACAAAATTAGGGAAACACATATGAAAATCAGTTGTAACGTTCACTATTATCGGGCCCCCAAAAATACTAATAAATTGACCTATATATTCAACCTCCAAATCTTAAAGCCTATAGTGGCCTACCTCCAAGTTGAACCATCAGTTAACCAAATATATTGGAAGGCACCTAATTGGGAAACTGTAAGCTACACTCAAATATAGATTTACATTGCCTAAACTATTATTATTATTCCTGCTCATGACTAGGAACTATTTTACAATGGTCTTTATCTAGTTTTTCTATCCTGATACTTGATACTTGTTTATTCAGATAGGAAGGGGTTGGACTATACCATTGGCTACCATTGGCTGGTGTACTAATAAATATGTACGATTTTGTTTTTTCATCAGTTTATCATTTTCACTGAAGAAGGCATTCAGCCGAAACCGGTTTGGATTTCTGATAAATTGTTGGGGCATTTGTATGTCCTATTATCATATTGGTATCACAAAATCTTTATAATAAAGTATTGGACTATCTATGCTGGCCGTCTGTGAAAACTACTCATGTACCAATGCACTTGCCCAAAGTTTCCTGGAATTCATTAATTCCAAAGCCCTGGACCAGCTCATTCTTACCCTCACTAGAGGTAGCAACATCCTTGACCTGGTCATTACTAACATGGGCAACTGTTGGTCTTCACTAATAGTCAACTCCTCCCCATTTAGATCTGACCACAAACTAATCACCTTGGAAATCCACATCCCTCCCACCACCCCCACCCCCCGCAAAGGTAACCACCATGAAAAACTTCTCCAAAGCTAACTTTGGGCTCCTAAAATCAGAGGTGGCTAACTTCACGGCACCCATGCAAATGGGGAATAGTTGCATGACTGCCAAATCATATACTAATGCACTATATGGGGCACACATGCAAATGAAGATCAGTTGCATGACCACCAAATCACACACCAATGCACTATACGAACACTTACACAAATGCATGGATCTTGCCATACCCAATAGAACTAAGATGCTTTCCTCCAAAAAAGAAAGCTGATCTGGTGGTCCCCTGCCATAAACAAACTCTACGACAGATGCGGAATAAGGTAAAGTCCTAAGACTGAAAAAACTCCCTTATCAGCTTCAACCAAAAGCTGAGATCCCTCATCAAATCCTCTAAAACTAGCTATGAAAACAGAATTGCAGCAGATAGTAAAGACAACCACAAGGCCTTCTACAGTTATGTAAAGAATCTCCATGGCAATACCCAGATTTGCTTTGAGCTACTGCACAATGGTACCTCCTATACCGAGCCAACAGATATTGCCAATATACTAGCCGATAGATTCAGTGCCAACTTTACCCCCCCCCCCCCCAAGGGACCAGTCACAATACCAGTAGATTGCCAGGCACCCAGTATTACTGCTGCACAGGTTAAAACAGCACTGTCCAAGGCCAAAAATACAGCTTCTATGGGACCTGACAATATCCCTGGCTGTGTTCTACATGAACTACAGAGTGAACTGGCACCTCACCTGTGTGCCCTGTTCAATCACAGCCTCACCTCAGGCTTTGTCCCTACCAAATGCTGCACTGCTACAGTCATTCCTGTCCACAAAGGAGGAGCGACTACAGACCCTGGGAACTATCACTCCATTAGCCTGACGAGTCTGATATGCAAAGCTATAGAATGCATCATCATGGACGTAATAAACAAGGATATAGGGAATCTCCAAACTCTGGATCCCACACAGTTTGGTTTTGTGTAGGGTAGATCATGCCTGCTCAACTTGGTCAATTTCTCTGAGTCAGTCACCAGAGCTGTGGATAAAGGCAAGGTAGTTCATATAGCCTACCTTGATCTGACCAAGGTCTTTGACACCATTCCCCACTCAGGAATCACAGAAAAACTCACTAAGCTAGGCATCAACCCCTATATCACTAGGTGGTTGCAAACTGGCTCACAGATAGCCCGTAGCTGACTCCAAGTCAGACTGCTGACCAGTCAAGAGTGGAGCCCCACAGGGTTCAGTTCTGGGTCCCCTCCTGTTTTGTATCTACTTCTCTGAAGCCCAGGCCAACACAAAGGGCCTCTGGCTGACAAAGTTCACAGATGATTGCAAGTTGGGAGGTATCATTAACCCCCTGAGTGATGCTGACATACTACAGAAAGGCCTCACTGACACCAACGACTGGTGTCAGAACCATGGCCTTAAGCTCAATGCCAAAAAATGTGTCATCATCCCCTTTGGAAAAAAACAGTTCCCATGAATTACCCCATCGATAGTAGTCCACTGTACATAGAAGGCATTATAAGAGATCTGGGAACACAGGATGACAGCAACCTCTCTTTTGACCACCACATTGCCCCTGTGGACAGAAAGTCCTTTATGTGGCACATCTCATTACTAAGGGTTTTGCATCCAGGAAGAAAGAGGTCATTGTCTCCCTCTACTCCTCCCTCATTAGGCCAATCATTGAGTACAATGCCACATTTGGCATGTACCTCACTAAAACATCTGCAACAACTGGAGAGGCCACAAAAGTACCTCACAGAGAGGATCCTAGGCCTTAAACATTTGACCTATATGGACAGACTAAAAAAACTCCAACTATTCTCTGTCTCATATCGCCTACTTAGAGGCGATCACTGCTTGACTTAAAAAGCCATGTCTGACCCAGCTCTGCTAGAAATGCTACATCTAAAGAAAGCCCAATCCCACCGCAACACATGCTCCAGAGACCTCAACCTTATTACCACAATCAGCAGAACATGCTGGAGGGACAGGTTCATAAACCAGAGACTGCCCATGCTATGGAACAGACTTCCCATACATGTCAAGCAGAGCACCTCACTGGCCCTCTTCAAGAGAAATCTTGATGAGTGGATGGGAAATAGAAAATTCACCCCAGGGATGACTCCAGTGGCTTTACTCGACAAAAACACTGGGAACTAAGGTCAGGTGGCACAGTGCCAGGGTAATCCTATGGGCTAGGCTTGTAAAGGCTCCAGGGCCATTAGCCTAGTACACACATATGAAGCTATGTAGAATGCCTACAATTCCCAGACCTAGGCTAACAGAAGCACTACTCTTCAATGTCAGCTGAGCCTTCCTTTTTGCTAAGTTTAAGAAAGAAAGAAAAGAGAAAGAAACCAAAGAAATTAGTTACTGAGGAAAGCTGACAAGTTGCATAAGGTGTTCATGACCCACTCAAGCCTGAGTACTGCAGGTTCTGTAAGGCACCTACTGGTTTAAATCAAGAGAATACACCAGCTGGCAATTTGTATACAACCTTTAATGGCAAATGACTCAAAATAACATTTACTGCAACTCCTGATGCCTAGGCTAAATCTCTTCATGTGGACATGAAAATTCAAATGTAAAACACTAATTGCCAGCACCAAAATTAAGTGTTCCACACTAAAATTTTTAGACTTTACAAACAAACAGACCGGTTTCAGCAAAATCGTCTTTATCAGTGTTATACAAAACATATGATATGCAAATTTAAGTAATAAATGTCAGCATGACGTGAATAAATAATCAATATCATAAGAAAGCTTTTCTATCAAAGAGGGAACATTACTGGATAGTAAACTTAGATTGGTTGTTTTCCAGGTGTGAATTAACTATTTTAATGTATGGTTTATATGGGTGCTATATTATGGCTATGCTGTGCTATGCTATATTATGGCTGTGGTTTATGTTTAGATGTATTTACTATTTGGATAGGTATTAAGGTTTTCATATAAAGGTTTCTTATTGCGTATGAACATTTCATTCTGGTGCTGGCAGTTACTTTTTCTTACATTTGTTTTTTGTTTCAGTGTACCTTGCTGGATCCGTACATGTGAGGAAGTTCTTTTGATATGAAAATTCTAACACGGGTCTAAAGCATTTCAATAAATGAAACAGAAAAATACACAGCTGACTGGAAGCATGGGAAATACTTCAGAAAATATCTTAAAGTCCTGCATGGAAAAATTTTTTACAAAACTAGATACAGTATATTCTCTAAGATAATAAACAGCATATATCATTTGAGTTAGTATTGCCAACACATTTCTGTATTCAGTCCCTTGGGGTATAAAGCATCATATTTAAATATTAACATTGCTTCCAACCTCTTCAGCAAGTATTTTAAATCACCACCTCTCAACAAGCCAAAACACAACATTTAACGGCGTTAGGATCATTCTGATGATATTGTGCAATGTTAACTGCTGGAGGTTTTAAAGAGTACCTTTTCTAACATCATGCACATGTTCTTGCATTTGAATTTTCAATGTGCATGCTATTTATTCAGCCATTTATTAAAAGAACAAGAGCAGAACATCCCATATACGGGAAGTGTGCTACTGTAAAAGCAATATTACTTGAAGTTAAGATGTATTTTATTAACTGAAACATAGTTCCCTTTACACACCATCTGTCTTCTTCTTCTTTTGGCTGCTCCCGTTAGGGGTCGCCACAGCAGATCAACTGTTTCCATTTCTTCCTGTCCTCTGCATCTTGCTCTGTCACACCAACCACCTGCATGTCCTTTCTCACCACAACACCACAACCATAAACCTTATCTTAGGCCTTCCTCTTTTCCTGTTACCTGGCAGCTTCACCCTTAGCATCTTTTTCCCAATATACTCTACATCCCTCCTCAGCACATGTCCAAACCAACATAATCTTGCCTCTCTGGCTTTGTCTCCAAACCTTCCAACCTGGGCTGACCCTCTAATATATTTATTCCTAATCCTGTCCATCCTCGTCACACCCAGTGCAAATCTTAACATCTTCAACTCTGCCACATCAAGCTCTGACTCCTGCCTTTTTGTCAATGCCACTGTCTCCAACCCATATAACATAACTGGTCTCACTAACCTCTTGTAGACCTTCCCTTTCACTCTTACTGGTACTCATCTGTCACAAATCACTCCTGACACTCTTCTCCACCCACTCCATCCTGCCTGTACTCTCTTCTTCACCTCTCTTCCACACTCACTATTACTCTGAACTGTTGATCCCAAGTACTTAAACTCATTCACCTTTGCCACCTCTACTCCCTGCATCCTCACCATTCCTCTATCCTCCCTCTCATTCACACACATATATTCTGTCTTAGTCCTGCTGACCTTCATTCCTCTTCTCTCTAGAGCATATCTCCACCTCTCCAGGGTCTCCTCTACCTGTTCCTACTCTCACTACAGATCACAATGTCATCTGCAAACATCATAGTCCACGGGGACTCCTGTCTGATCTCGTCTGTCAACCTGTCCATCACCATTGCAAATAAGAAAGGGCTCAGAGCTGATCCCTGATGTAATCCCACCTCCACCTCAAACGCATCTGTATGCGTAAAAATTCCTAGTCCAGAAGTAACATACTTACGAAGCTCAGTTTTGAAAGAAAGCATCTCCCCAATGCTCAACACTTTATGATAAGAAAAGCTAGGATTCTAAGGGATAATTTTGCTCAGCTAATGGTCCAATAGTAAAATGTGCTGGTTATTCTTATTTTTTTTTTAATAATTTGACTAGAAAATGTAAGTGAATTAAGTAGAAAAATCACAAAAGAACCTCAACCCATATTTTGACTTGAGTTTATATTCTGTTTTCTGCATAATGAGTGACCTCTTATCCTCACCGTATATGCTTTTAAAGAGGCTTTTAAAATTGACGTTTTTATAGGCCCACCCCTCACAATCATTATAACTTCTTTTTAGCAAAATCATACTTCTGATCTAGGGAAGTATTCTTATATGACCTTAAAATTTTGGGGGTGGAGCAATATCTGCATGTAAACAAAGTATTTGCAGCAAAAGGCTTGTAATACAGTTTATTGAATGACAAGTTTCCCAAAATTATTCAGTATTACATCTCAAAAATTCACAGAGATATCTCCCAAGTAAATATAATGATACAGGAATTGTTTTTTTAAGGCTTCAAAAATTTACGAAACAACCCTTAACCCCATCTTCCATTGAAAAGATCATCATCAAAACATCTTAGATATAGCATCACATTATGCGCAAGGTAAGGGGAGTTATAAATAAAAGCACATATTCTCAAATGCAGACACAAAGATGTTATAACATGAGGGGTAAATGAACCCTGCAGTTGCAATTAATTGTCAGTAACAGTACTCATTAAATGTGAATATGTTATGAGTAAAACAGAAGTAGAGGAGAGACAAAATAAAGGATGACTGTGGACCTTCACCTAAGTTTTTGCCACTGACTGCATACACATAATACTGGGTACAGAGCAGTAAAAAACTATACATACACGTAATATTGGGTACAGAGTAGTAAAAACTATACATATCAACTATCACCCATACTATTCTTCCTGCCATGCAATTTGCTTCACCTTATTAAGGACATCTTCAGTATCCTTTTCACAGAAAAGGTTCCAGTCAATATAATTTCTTCAAAGCTGAATCAAAAGGCCAACATTTTGTTGGAAGGAGTCCACCCTGGACACAAAAGGTCTAACTCGGAGAAATAACTAGTCCTTATGAGGCTTAAATAAAAAATAGAATACTGTATCCTTGGAATGGGGACAATGCAGTTTATTAATGTCACCCTTATTAATAAAACCAAACTTCATGCTACACATCAATGAAAAACAAATCCTGACTGCACTCTCTTAATGGAAGCATTTCCTATTTATTAGTCTTGTTTAACATTTTGTTACATATTCTAAGATAATCTTCCCTATTAAAAATCACAATGTACCCTCCTTTATCAGCTTGACAAATTATGTACCTGTGCTTGAGCTAAAGTAGTTTCAAAAGAGAGTGTCATTCTTCCAAATATGTCTTAAACAATTTTAAATAACTGAAAAATGATTTCCTAATATCATTCTGACACTATTTGAAACACAGAAATAAGCACAGTCTTTATTCTGTGGACAGAAGCACTTCTAACACACATGTTTGGTAACAGCAGTGTGGAGTGTACTAAACTGTTATTTCACAATAATCCTGAGAATTTTCATAAAACTTCATATCATAAGCACATTCATCAGTCCTCAGATCTATATCTTGAGATGTCTCATCAAATAACATTTGAGGCGCCTCATAAAATAATTAATCAAATCATTTTCAATTTCATCCCTGTCCCATGGCAAAGTACCGTCAAGAAGGTGAGTCGTATGGTAAAATAAAGTCACATTCTGATTTTACAAATAAAGTTTAAAAATCCACAAAGACCTACTTTAGAATTGGTCACTGGGATGGAATATAGCAATAACCCATGCCTGGGTGTGGGTAATGCTGTATTTACCCACGGTTGGCGTGGTTTGGTCCCGAGGGACCAAAAAGCCAACCGTGTAAATACAGCATTACCCACACCCAGAAGTGGTTATTATTATACCATGACATTATTTAAGAAAAGAAACCATTACTTTTCTTAAATAATGGCATAGTATAATGCCTGTTTACTGCCCTTCCGCAGATGTCTGGCATCGGCAGTTCTGATGTACTGCGCACCAGCGGAGAAAGCAAGATCTCCGTTTTTTTTTTACTGTTTTGCTATGTTAAATGGGTTTAACATAGTGAGACAGTTTAAAATAAGCAACGGAGATGTCCGTTGCTTATTTTAAACTGTCGCTATGTTAAACCCATTTAACATAGCGAACAAAAAAAAACGGAGATCTTGCTTTCTCCGTTGCTTTTTAAAATAAGCAACGGAGATCTCCGTTGCTTATTTTAAAGCTGTCTCACTATGTTAAACCCATTTAACATAGCGAGACAGTGTTTTAAAAGTAGAGTTATACTAATGGAAAAAAGTCCGAGTGACCGGACCTTTTTCATTAGTATAACTCGATTTACAATGTGCACGCTGGCCAATCAGCGTGCACGTTTTGGGGGGGGTCATGGTATAATAAACTTTAACCCCTTACTGAGCAAACCAACAGTAGCACTGTCAAGTATTGAGTCTGGCAGGTTGTGTACCTTAAAAAATGATGTCTCTTAGAGAATCAACAGGCAGTTCAGTGGCATCACTTATTGTTTCCTCTTCCCCAGACTTGTCTTTATTCACTATGCTCTGGTCACAAAACTCCCCCCATTGTCACCTCTAGAGGAGCTGTCAGAGAACAGGGACCCTGTTTTTGTGTTTAAACTCTCAAAACACTACTGGCACTCAGTTTCTGCTCATAAAGCAATAGAGACAACATTATCACTTCTTCTGTGTGTTGACATTTTCCTGCAACATGCTTGATGATGTCAAACAAAACACAACCCTCCAGCAAAACCTCTCTGGTCATGTTTTACTTTGTTTTTCTTCAGTTTTACACTGTCCTCATTTTTTTCAGACTGTTTAATTTACCTTAGATTACAGAGAACATTTTACAATACTAACTAATTCAGAAACACACCTTTACTTTCTGGTATCATCTACAATCAAAACGGAAACCTGCACATTTCAGCATACTTCTAACGAGCACATAAATGTTCACCAGAGATCTGACATCATAAGCTGATTTTTCTGCGTGGGTTTCAAAGGATTGACTGTCTATTTCTTTGGTCTCTATTTCAAGTATGTTTCTTCAAAAAGTACTGTTCTGTCAACTTACCATAAATTCAGATGTTTGAGTGTCTTTGCTGTTGTACTAAGAACTTCTTGGGATTTTCTGATATGGAAGCCATTATCCAGCCCAAATGCCAACATTTTTTATCTCCCCCAGGCCCAGTGGGTGCCCTACCACCAACATCAGGAAGTTGGTGTATAACAGTCATCAGCCAGTGCCATTACTGCAGATATTTCTTGACACCCCAGGACTGCAGCCACCCATCCAGCCCCAGGCCAGAAACACAACCCATCCATACCATATCCTTAGTAGGTAAGGGATGAAACAGACCTGTTAGGACAATCTAAGCAGGGAAGGGGACCTAAATGAGATGGAAAGAAGGAGCCCACCCCCACCCATAACCAAAGAGAGGGGAAGAAGGGAGGGAAAGGATACTGGAACAGTGTAAACACTCAAACAGTGACATTTATGGTAAGTTGACACAACTATACTAAATTCATCATGTTTCACTGATGCAGTATTAATTTCTTGGGAGAATTCCTAAAGCTATAGGAAAGGGTGACTTGATAGCAAGTATCAAAGAGAACACAGAAGCCCCTGCAGGACTGCAGAGACAAATTCTACCCTGGCTCTAGAAGCAGAGGACAAATTATACTGTCTGGGGGTAGGTGTGGACTGAGGACCAGGTAGCTGCCTACAGGACTGCCTGGATGGTACAAAAGTGATGCAATTAAAGATCCATTTCAAAATAGTGCGTTGTCCCAGTTTGTTAAGAGACAAAGGTAACAATCAGTTGATCAGATTTTGGGAAGGTTTTGGTCCAATGCAAATAAAACCTGAACTGTCTGTACATATCCAGTGAATGCAAGGTTCCTTCCCCCATTCTGATAAATTGGATAGAAAGTACCATTGGGTAAATTGCACTTACCCATTACAGTACATGTTCAAATTCCTCACTACTGCAGTAGCCAGTAGGTTATATGGGAAACTGCCCAGGAAACGACGACTGGCCAGTTTCACAAACCTATGTACCCCCTCACTTCCACACCCTCACTCTGACTGTTAATTAACTAGTCCCAAGGATGGAAATCAGCAGTCAGAATGAAGATTTCTTTAGGACATTCTTGCCCATAGAGACAGAGAGGGAGAGAGACTAACAATCCAGAACCAATAAAACAATAACAACAAAGAAACATATAAAGTAGAAACACACAGAACCCATTATATCCCAACTACAACCATATAGAAGAGTAAGGAGATGGTGGGGTGTTGAAAATGGACAGCACCCTACTTTATATCTCAATTACAACTGTATACAACAGTAGGGAGATGGAGAGTGGGTGCTGCTACTGCAGCAGCGAGGAATTCAAACATCTACTGTTATGGGTAAGAGCAAATTACATAACTGTAGATATGTTCATCACCCCTACTGCTGAAATAGCCTTTAGGCTATATAGGTTGATTACCAAAGCCTATCCAACCTGGAAGGAGGAAGGATACAGACACAAGAGTCTCTGGAGAATGGTTCTAGCAAAGCTTACCCTGAATGTAGAAAATAAATCCAGTCTGTAATGTTTTATAAAAGTATGCATGAAGAACAATATGGCCACCTTTAGAACCATCTATAATCATCTATTTCCATTACAACACTTAAGAAGACATGGCTCTAGCAGAAAGTATCTTGATACTGTCAGGAATGGGTTTTCTGTGGTGGGAATAATAAAAAGAAATAGCTGAGGATAACAACCTGGAAATTATCTTGCAAGACACGGGATGCCCTTTTTCCCCTTGTTAAGAAATAAACAACTGATCAGCTTTTCTAAAGTACTTAGTTTTGTCAAGATAGTACCTTAGCTGCCTATGAATGTCTAGAGTGTACAGAATAATTTCGCCCTGGTTTTCAAGTTCATGGCAAAAAACTGGGAGATTGATGGAATGACTCAAAGTAAACTAAAACCATTTTGTGCATAAAAATGGGGCTTCTTCTTAATGTGATCCTATCTTTATGGAATATAAGATAAGGTTCACCCACCATGAGAGCTTGCAACTCAGATACTCTTTTTGCAAATTTCAGAGCAATGATGAATACAGGTTTCCAAATCAAGAACCTTAACTCAGCTTGATGAGCAGGTTCTAAACTTGAACAGTCAACTTCCCCAGCACAAAGTTGAGATTCCAAGGAAAAGTAACCTGTTTTCTGAGGAGATATCAGGTGTAAAACTTTCAGAAAAGTACAGTTTCATAAGTCCTACTCACCTGTAACAGTAGATGCTTGAGTTTTACACTGCCTTAGTGGCATACACCTGCAGAAACCCAACACAAGCAGCATTTGAGGATTTGAAATCTCCTCCTCTGACTCTCTGTGATAGGGAATTGGCTAAGCCCTTCCCAACAAAGGAAGTCTAAGCTCTGTAACAGAAGGTAAATTATGCAAGATTTTATTGCTAGGAAGGACAGATCAAAAAGGATAAGAAGCATGAATTACCTGAAACTAACCAATATGCAGTAAAAAAAAAAAAAAAACAACAACACATAACCAAAGTCAGCCAACAACACAACAAGGTTGGATACAATCAAACTATATATGAAATAAGGATGGTGGTGGGTGGATACTGCCACTGAGACAGTGAGAAATTCAAACATCTACTGTTACAGCTAAGTAGGACTTGTGCAGCTGTACTACGTTCATAATTCACACTGCTACCATGGTATATGGGTATATTCCCAAAGCTTAGCTTACCTGGGAGGAAGAGGATCCAGGAGTCCCTGGAGAATGGTCCTGCTCTGGAACTTAAGAAAGAATCCAGTTTGCAGTGCTTTGTAAAGGTATGAACAGGGGGCCAAGATGTTGCCTCTAGAATTCTTCTAGAGCTTACTCCTTTCTTATATTCCAACAAAGAGGATAAGGCTCTGGTAAAATGTGCCTTAACTTTGCCTTGAGCAGATTTACCACTGTGGAAGCAACAAAAAACAATAGCAGAGGACAACCAACAAGCAATAATTTGGTTAGAGTGGGGTTGACCCTTCTTAGTCCCAGAATATAAAATAAACAGCTATTTAGCTTTCCTGAAGGGCTAAGTCCTGTCAAGGTAGTACCTGAGTTCCCTCTGCACATCTAAGGTATGTAGAATTTTGTCTCCTTTGTTTTAGGATCTGGAAAGAAAACTGGGAGACTGATGGCTTGATTCACGGTAAATTCAGAAACAGCTATTGGAATGAAAAAAAATTTAGTGCACAGAACAACCCTGTCCTTATGACAAATCAGATAAGGCTGGCCCACTATCAGAGTTTACTGCTCAGGGACTCGCATTGTAGCTGTCAGAGCAATAAGCAAAACAGTTTTCCAAGTGATGAATTTCACATCAGCCTGAAAGGCAGGTTCAAAAAGAGATAAGGTCGATTTTTCAAGAGCAAAGTAGAGATCTCAAGGAAGAGTAATTTGCTTTGAGGGGGGTCTCAAGTGCAACACTCCTTTCATAATTTGCTTGACCACAAAAACAGACAAAAGAGGGAGATCCATGGGTGAAGAAGCTGAGATGGCCATAAGAAGCACCTTGATAGATGCATAAGATAAGCAGTCATTGAGTAACTCTCACAAATATTTCAAAATCAGAGCAGTAGACATCATACCAAGCCCTCTGATATCGATTAGGCACCTCCTAGAAATCCTCTTCCACTGGTAAACATTAACACTTTCTCCTTGCAGGTGTTCTTATTCCCTTCAATACCTGCTGCACATCCTCATGGAACAAGTGTCTAAATCGTATCAAGATAGACTCATCCAGGAAGTACGTAGCAATTGTTCTAAGAAGGGGTGGACCAATCACCCTGACACTATGTCAGCATATCTACAGTGTGAGTTGCCTTTAGCCAATGGAGAAAAACTTTGCCTGGGCCAAAAGGTGGTCACCATAATGGTTTTTGGTAATTCTTTCTGAAGGTTCAGAAGGACCTTGAGTATCAGTGGAAAGGATGGAAATGCATAAAGGAACACTCCTGTCCAAGGAAATAAGAATGCATCTGTCCTCCAAGCATGGCTGCAAGGATGTCGCAAACAGAATTTTTCAACTGCCTCTTTTGAAAGGAGATGAACAGATCTATTTGAAATGTAAACCACATCTGAACCAAATCCAGGCAGACCTCTGTCCCAGGCTCCAAATCATGAGGTTATGTCCAGGATCTGCTTAGTGTGTTTGCTATTATGTTTTGCTCTGACAGGATGTATGAGGTCTAAAGCAACAGAGAATGCTGTAAGACTAGCTCCCAGGCCATCATTTCAAACCAGCAAACAGGATATTACCTTGTTATCCTTTTGTTTGGTCAGGTAACATAAGACAGTGATGTTGTCTGTGACCAATGAAAGCGGACTTGGAGACCTTAAGTTGTGAAGAACTTTTAAGGTCCGACTCACTGATAACATTTCTTTTACATGTATGTGCTTTGTAGCATCTAAAGGACACCATCAGCCTTGCACTTGAACTCCACTGTACACTGTTCCCCATGCAAAATCTGACGAGTCCATCTGGACTGGCTGAGCTGAGGTCTAAAGGGAGAAGAGTAGGTCTAGCTTGATAGACATCTGACTGCTCCACTAGCGCAACTCTCATTTCACAAAATCCGACACTGGTATCTGGAACTCCATGGGAAGTAGGTGCTGGGTCCAACATTTTTTAAAGTACCACTGAATTATTCACATGTGGAGTCTGGCCCATGGTGTCATGTGGATCAGTGATGCCATGAGGCCTAGACTTTTAAGAAACTTGAAGACAGAAATCCTTAAAAATGTGCCAAACAGTCAATACTATGTGTTCTGGCAGAAAAGCCATACTTTTTTTGTGTTTTTATCATATGCCTCAGGAAGACCATTCTATGTGAGGGTAAGAGTCAGTAAACTTGTTGGCACAACTTGAAGCTGGAAGAAATTTTACGTGATAATAAGCATCCTTCAAAAAGTAAAGTCATCATGAGAACAGTGGTCTGGAAGAAGAGATACGACTGCCTACAAGGTGAGTATTTTGAATCTGGGTACTTTCAGAAAGGTATTTAGGGAGGACAAATCTAACAGTATTCTCCACGATTGCTCCTTTTTGGGTACTAAAAAGATTCTGGTGTAAAAGCCTTTTCCTTTTCGGGGTGGAGAAACTAGTTTTATAGCCTCTGCTTTCAACTTGTGAAGCAGTACCAGAAATAACAGATGTGTCTGGATCTGAAGTGTGTGGGGGATTTCCCTAAAAGGAGAAGGATTTTCTGTCCACTGCCAAGAGTATTCTCACTGAACTGTTTGCATCACCTACTTGTCTGAGACTATATGCAGCCAGGCTGCTAGGCTGAGGTAAAGCCTAGAGGAAGGTGAAAGGAGAGGACTGAAAGGAGGAAGGGATATGAATCTTGGTACAGTCATTCCTTAGCAGTAGAAATATCTTTTTTTGGTAAAGGAACCCCTTTTATTTGGTTTGGAAGAATTATCCTCCAGCCTGGGATTTTTTTTTTTCTTGTTTGAAGTTGGACATCTTTTTGGGAGAGAAAGTACTGCTGTGTAAGTATGAAATACTACAACAGTAGATGTCTGAATGATCAATGCCAAGGATATAACAGGCAGACCATTTCTAAAGCTTCAGGGTACCTTCCACATCCCCAAACTGTGAAGTAGATTCAGCTAAGGAGGCTGAGCCCTGAAAGGACAATGCTAGGAACAACAAAAAATAATTGTCCACACCTTGGCAAAAAAAAGGGGGGGGTGGACAAAAGGAGCAGCTACTGCAGCAGTGATCCTTCAAACACTTACTATGATGATACGTTCAACTTACACAACTGTACTATGTTCATCGTATTGATCACTGATTCAGTAGCCTTAGCTATATGAGTAGATTACATAGCTAACTACATTTGGGAGATAAAGGAGAAGAATCCAGGAGTCCATTGAGAATGGTACTAGCAAAGCTTGATCTGGACCTAGAGAAGGAATCAAGATTATAGTGCTTTGTAAAAGTATGTAAAGGGGACCAAACAGCATCTCCTAGAATACTTCTAAAATCCAACCCATTCCGAAAAGCCATAGATTAAGCCAAGGCCCTAGTAGAGTGGGCCTTGAGTCTACCTGGAATAGATTTATGTTAAGTATAGTCTTAAATAAACATTTGTAAACGGTCTGTTTTTACGCGTTTTCTTTTTATCTTACCTTCACAGGAAATGAACAACTAATCCAAATATCTGAAAGATTTAGTTCTGTCAAGATAGCACCCAAGTTGTCTGTGGACATCCAAACTATGGAGTATCCTTTCTCCCTCATATTTAGGTTCATGAAAGAAAATGGGGAGATGGATAGTTTGAAAAGTAAGCTTGGATACCACGTGGGCATAAAAGAAGGATTAGTTCCCAAATAAACCCTGTCCCTATGGAAAAGGAGATATGGTTGACTCACCAAGTTTTCGACTCAAGATTCCCTTCTTGCACTGGTCAGAGAAATCAGTAAAACTGTTTTTGATGTTAAGAACCTCACGTCAGCCAGATTATCTGGTTCAAAAGGAGCAAGTGTTAGTTTCTCTAATACAAAATTAAAATCCTAAGGAACGGCCACCAGTTTTCTTGGATGCCTCAAATGCAAAACCCCTTTCAAGAACATTTTGACATGAGAACGCATTGAAACAGGAGGATCCATGAACAGACATGATGAAATGGCTAATAAATAAATCTTGATTGAGGAATAAGAAAGGGCATAGGATAGTAACTCATGCAAATATTGCAAAACCAGAGAACAACTAGCCCTGAGTAGGAGCTGGTTATGTTGTTGGTACCAACTAGTAAACCTTTTCCATTTGCTAATATAGGATTTTCTTGTAGCAGGCTTTTTTGCATCTATTAGTACCTCCTACACATCCTCAGGACGCAGGTGTCTAAAAGGAATTAAGACCTTATCATCCAGGTAGTCAAATGAAGATGACTGATGTCAAGGTGTATCAAACATAACTGTTTTTGTATGAGTAGAGCCAGTCTGTGAGGAAGCTTGTTGCAAGTGCCCCTGGCCATTTCCAAAAGAAGAGAAAGCCAAGGTTGCCTGAGCCAGAAAGGAGTCACCAGAATGATCTTAGTGGATTCCTTCTGAATCTTCATAAGTACCCTGGATATTAGTGGAAAGGGTGGAAAAACATACAGGAATATTCCTGTCCAATGAAAGGGCATATGTCTTCCATGCCTTATTGCATGAAGTCTTGGAACAGAATCTTGCCATTTGATTGTTCAGAGAGGAGGTAAAGAGATCTGCTTGAGGAACTCCCCACAGATGGATCAAATCTTTGAAGACCCCCTGACTTAGTTTCCATTCATGAGGGTCAGCTTTTCGGCACACATTTTTGCTCTGATGGATTGTAGAATGCCTGTAGAATGAAATTGTGCTGTAAAGTTATATCCCAAGCCTACATGGTAAGTCTGCAAAGGGTATGATCTGGTACCCCTTTCCTTGATGATATATCACATAACTGTGACATTGTCTGTTACCACTTGAAGAGGTCCCAGGGACCAAAGATGTTCAGAGAGTTGAGTGCCTTGATCAGAGCAAGCATCTCCTTGATATTTATGTCTTGCATCTGTCCTTGGTGTCCCACAACTCTTGCGCTTGTATTCCTTCCTGAAGCTGGTCCCCAACCAAAGTCTGAAACATTTGTGGCGAGTGACTACTTTGGAGCAGGAAGAGAGAAGGGAAAACCTGAACTTAAGGATATCTGCTGTCTCCACCAAATAATTTCTCTTCTGACAAACCACAGTACTGAGATTTGAAAAGATATAGGGTGTTGATGATGGGACAAAATGGATTTCAGATAGCTCCCTATCTTTCTCATGTGGAGTCTTTCCAGGGGAATAATGAGAATCATAGAGGCCATGACACCAAAAACCTGAGATATTCCCGCAGAGTCACCAAAGTCTGAGTGGAAAACCTTAGAAACAGATCTAGATAAAGATCATTTTTTTCCTGTGGAACAAAATCCCTTTGAATTGAGGTGTATGGCTGACATCCCAGGAGCACAGTCCTGTGTGAAGGAGTCAGGAAAGACTTTTGAATGTTCTCCTGCAATCTCAGCTTGAGTAAGAGATCTCTCACTCAAGACAGAGATTCCTGACACTTTGAAAAAGACTCTGCAAAGATAAGCAAGTCAGATGTTGTGGATACCCGGTATCCTGCAATAAGCTATAATTGTAGCTAGACATTTTGTGAACAAGTTTCCCATCCTTATCAGAAAGACTAGGGTTGACTTAACTAATTGCTTAGCAGCAGTAGGATCAACTACAGATATAGCTGCTGGGTCAGGTTTGGGAATAGTGTAAAAAAATTAAAAGGCTGAGGAACTTTATACATCCTATCTACCTTTTGGAGGGGGGGCAGCTAGATGACTATCTGGAAAACTGCAGGCTGTAACACACACTTCCTCTAAAGCAAAGAGAACAGGAGGAATGGGTGTAGGTTCTGAAAAATTGTTCTGTAACAACTCATATTATTTTCTGAGGGACAAATAAACCTAAGTGTTCTCCCATTGAAATCACCGACACATGCTAACAATAGTCTCAGAGAAGAGAAACACCCACAGGGAGAATCAGAAACTCATCTCTCCTCTAACTATGAATCAGAAATCTGATGGACTAAAACTAAATGCCAAGAAATGTATAATAATATCCTTTGGGAAGTAATCCACCCCTGGTAACTATTCTATTAGCAACACATTCCCTAAGAGCTGACCCAGTAGTCAGGAACTTGGGGACACACATAGACAGTAATGTAGCCTTTAACCATCACATGTCTAGAGTAGTGAGAAATCATTCTATGCTGTGCAACTTATAAACATAGGTATGGCATCTAGGTTCAAGGAAGTAACTGTTCCACTATATTCGGCATTCATCAGACCTATAATTGAGTACAATGCCCATTTTAGTATGTGCCTAGGCAGGCATCTCCAGCAATTGGATCATCTACAGAGGTTTCTCATAAAAAGAACACAGTGCATAAGTAATATGTCCTATGCAGACCACCTCAAGGCCCTATCCCTGTATTTTGTCTCCAAAAGGAAGATGGGGGAGATATATGCCTGGAATAAAAGACACTGTCAGACCCCTCCTTGATGGACCTATTGCATATCCGGAAAACAAACAGCACCAGACTTGCCCATTCTAAAGACATAAACCTTGCCTGTCATATAAATAGGACCTGCTGGAGAGACAGGCATGTATCCCAGAGACTACCCTTTCTCTGAACAAGCTCCCTATCTATGTAAAGCAGAGTTCCTCCCTAACCCAATTCAATGCAAGTTGAAAAGTTGGATGGAGAACAGGAAATTCATTCCTGGTTTAGAACCTATGTCTCTAATGGACATAGTGATCCTGTAAATGGTTAATCTCCCAAGCCACTTTTTACACTTATCAAGGGTACCAGAACTTGTCAGAGATTAAGGATTCATATCTAGGCTTGAAAAGGCCATTGTGGTCATTAGCATAGTAAACACCTATAAACCTATGAGGAAAAACCCTATATCTGTGCCTGCATCTTCCTGTTTAGATTCACAATCCTGAATCTCATCAGGAAAAGAGAAATGCCTATATATTTTACCAGGAACTACTTTATAAGAAAGATCAATAGCCTGAATTAAATCCTGAGCCATACCTAGTAAACTACTCATATCCAAAGAAATTTGAGGAGTAGATGATACATGCTTGGTTTTCAGTTTCTTTTTAAAAGGTAAAATGGGGCCAGTCATGTAAGTAACAGCAGCAGAAACCTTCGCTGTTCCTTATCCCAGGACTGATAAGATTGTTTCTCTCTTTCTCACTAAGGGGACTGCAAAAGCCATAGAGAATGTGAGTAACCTCTAGTCTATAGTGGCTGCAGATGCTACACACCACAGGGAACCAAGGTAAAAGATGAGTGGTCTGAGGTACCAAATGGCCAGAGCAGAGTCATCCACCTGGGGCTCAGGCAACCTGCTAGCCTGCTGTGGTGGCATAGGCTGTTTTGCTTAACTTTTTCTTTTTGTAGGTGGAAGAAGGCATGACCAAGGGACCAGATGTAAATAGCAATTATATTAAAATAAAAATTTAACACACATATTATTATTATTGTTATTATTTAAATAAAGCAGTGAGAAAACAAATGTATATACAGAAATACAGAGGAAGGGAATCTCCCAAAGGGATCTTGTTAAGAGTCTGGAAGCTATAATCCACTAATGCAGGCTGCTGAAGATATTCAACTGTGTAAGTCCTACAAGCTGGCACAAAAGACTGAATAATGGACTTTCTGTGACAGGGATTAGGCTTCCCCTGATGGGAGGGTCTTAACTAATTACCTATAATGATCCTTGTTACTAGTTACTCATAACTATCTATCTATGGTATAATCCCAGTTATTTTCATTGGGGTAATATACAATTATTGACCATGGGATGGGCAAAGCCAATCTATAACCAAATAGGATAGGTTATTTTGAGCGCATAAAAGGTAATTGACTAGGTTTAAAATGGCCCACAAGGGCAGTTCGTCTACTACTTATGAACTTAGGAACCTATAACAGAGAGTCACAGGAGGGAATGTTGAGCTCCGGAACGTTGCTAGTGTCAGGTTTGTGCAGGCATGGGACCCATATGCCACTGACAGAGAAGAAAGATGATCCATGGGCAGACATACTGAAATGGCTGCAAGATAAACCTTTACAGATGAATAAGAGAAGCCATATAAAAGTAACTAACATGAATATTTGAGCACCAGTGGTACAAAATCCCTGATGTCCTCTGGCTATTGATTAGGCACCAAAAAGAAAATCACTTCCACTTACCAATATATGATTTTGTAGTAGCACGTTTTCTTGTCTAACTCAGTACCTGCTGCATAGCCTCATAAAATAAGCACCTAAAACGTATTAGAATTGAATCATACAGGTAGTCACTTGAAGTTCATTAAGACTGTGGTCTACCAACCTCCCCATCTCTTGTATGAGTGAATCAAGTCTGTGAGGAAGACTGTAGTAATATTGTGTAGGTAGAGCCAGTGTGTCAGGAAGCTTGTGGTAAATGACCCTGGCCACTTCCATAACAAGGGAGAACCAATATTGTCTGGTCCAAAAGACAGTCACCACAATGATTTTTTGGGGAGTCCTTCTGAATCTTCAGAATTACCCTGTATATAAGTGGAAAGGGTGGAAAAGCCTAAAGGAATTTCCCATCCAAGGGAATGAAAATGTATCTGTTTTCCAGGCTAGCTTGCAAGGAGTCCTAGTGCAGAATTTGTTTAGTAGTCTGTGTTTAAGGTATTCCTCACAACTGGAACTTTGAGGTTCTGTCCTGGTCCTTCTCAGCTTGTCTACCACTATTTTTGTCTCTGACAGAATGTAAGATGCTTGTAAGGTTAAGTAATGTTGTAGAGCTACTTCTCAAGCCATCATAACCAGCCTGCATAGGGGTAACTACCTTAAACCCATGGTACTGTCTGCAATCACTTGAAGAGGTCCTGGTGACCATAGATGGTGAAGAAATTTCAAGGCATGGATCACAGCCAACATCTTCACACTGAAGTACTTTGGTCAGTCTGAAAGACTCCACAGGTCTTGCTCCTTTACCTCCATGGAAACTGCTCCCCAAGCAAAATCTGAAGCATCTGTTGTGAGACTAGTCTAAGGTATGCAGAGAGAAAGGGAGACCTGGATTCAACTGAATTTGCTGCCTCCACCAATGCAGTTCCATTTTAAAAGTTGCAAAAGTTGAACTTGATACTCCAAATGATGTAAATGTTGGGTCTGTGTATTTTTTTAGAAACCACTGCATCTTTCCCATGTGCAACCTGGCTGGAGAAATCACGAGAATCATAGAACCTATGAACCCTAGGTTTCTGAGAAATTCTCCTTCAGAAGTTATGACTGAATGGAGTAGCTCAGGAAAGAATCCAGATAAAAATCCACCCATGTCAGGAAGGCCATTTGAGGAGAGGTTATCTAGAAGACAGCCAAGAAACACAATCCTATGAGATGAAGTCCAGGAGGATTTTGCAAAATTTATCTGGAACCCAGGGTAGTCAGAAGAAACATGACTCTTGACATCTGTATAAAAAACTCTGCAAAGGTAAGTATGTCACCTAAATAGGGAAATATATGAATGCCATTCTGTCTGCAATGAGCTATGACTGGGGCTGTGAACATCCTTGGAGCTGCAGATAATCCAAGGGGTAATGCACAGAATTGCTCATGTGACCCAGAAGCAGAGAACAAGAACCTAAGAAATTTATTGAAGCAGGTGGCTACAGGATTGTGGTAATAAGCTTCTTTTAAGTCTAGTGTTACTATACAACTCATTTAAGGAATGAGGGGCAACACATTGTATAATGCCAACATTTTGAATTTTGGTACTTCCTCATACAGGTTTAAAAATGAAAGATCTAGTAATGGTTTCCAAGAGGCCTCTTTCTTTGGTACCAGAAAAATCCTGGAATTGAAGCCTTTGCCCCTTTGACTTAAAGGCACTGGTTATACAATTCCTTGAGTGTGTAAAGACTGGAGAACCTGAGGAAAATATTCTGTTGGGTTCAGAGGGTTGGGAGGAATTCCCTCCAAAAAAAGTTTTTTTGCACCCACTGCCATCTGTAACCCTCCTGCACCAATTTTAACACCCAAGAGTCTGAGACAGTCGTTTGGCAAAGGGGCATGCTGAGGACCAGCTTGAGGGACAGGACTGTTGAGATATTGGCCAGAGAATAGAGAAGTGGGGAGAGAATACTGGCACAGTCATTCTGTACTGTTGGTATGTCCTTTTTACAGAAAAGACTCCTGTTCCCTACAGCCATCTCCCTTTTACAGAAAAGACTCCTGTTCCATACAGCCATCTCCTTTTAGCTGCTTGTTTGCCAATTTGTCTTTTAGCGAAAGAAGAGGTCTAAAAGATTTGTATTGGGGGACATGAAAAATATTAGATACTCCCGGAATCAATTTTCTTCTTTCTTCATATTGTGTGGGTAGCAGAAGAGCCAAACAATATATCCTTATCTAAAGCAGAATCTAAGATTTCAGACTTCATGTCATCAGCAAACATCTGGTTACAAACACAAACACAAACATACCTTCTCAACACTGTAGTAGCAACAGTGGCCCTAGACACAGTGCCTGCACAATCGTACACATTATTCAAAGCATGTCTTTATACCTGGGACAAAGTAGAAACAGTTTGACTGAAAAATGAACTTTCTTCTGTAGGATGTTAGATAGCAAATTCCCCCAGACTATCCATATAAAAAAACAAACTTCCACATGAATTCCTCATAACTGAGAATTCTAAAAGCTAAATTCGAAGAAGAAAACATTCTCTTACCTAGCGGTCCAATTTGTTGCCTTCCTTGTCAACAGGTAAAGGGCTAGTGTTCATTAATAGCATATTGCTATCAAGTGTTGCAGTGGATATAGCTACTGGGTCTGATTTAAGGTGAGAAAAAAGAAATTTATTAGTCCAGGGCATCTTATATATGTTAGCTGCTTTTATTGGTACTGACAGCTGGGTAGTCAGGGGAGAAAGTGGTGACAAAACTGCACTTGTAATTTTGCCTTATTACTGTCACTTTATTACTACGGGAAAAAGTATCAGCATCAGACATCCCTAATTCAAGACCATTTTCTAACAATCTAGGTGCAAAGTGGTTGTTTTCCCTCTTTTTAATTACTTCTTTTAAAGAAATATCAATAAATGCTTCATTCAATAGTAATGTTGTAACAATAACAAGGCAAAATTACAAGTGCAGTTTTTATCACCACTTTCTCCCTTAACTCCGATAATATTAGGTGGGTCTTGAATAAGAACTGGACCATTATTAAAGGCAATCAAGTACTGAAAGAAAAACTTGGGGAGAATCCCACTACTATATATAGAAAAGGTACTAGTTTGAAAAATTATTTTGAATCTAGAAAGTTGTCCTCAAATAGTGGTCCGAATTTTGGAATGCACAGATGTGGGAACTGTAATTATTGTAATAAAATACTTGTATGTGACAGATTTACAGTAAAAAAAAATGAAAACTTTGTGGTTAAAGGGAGATTTAATAGCTCAACCAGGGGTGTAGTATACTTGGCTTTGTGCCAAGTATGCTCCAGGTTGTATGTAGGTAAGATGGAGCAGATGTTCAAGGAAAGGATTCAGGAGCATTTATATGAGATTCGTAAAAAGAGCAATACAAATACCTTATCTAAACACATTATTAGTTTTTCAGGACACTGTTTTAAATTTATTAAGAACATATTCCTAAATCCCAGTGGGGGACCATTGGAACTGTATATGGAAGAAAGGGAGCTCTTCTGGCAGCTGCAGCTTAACATCTCTCATGCACCAGGACTTAATGAGGTCTCTTCTATAACTTGCATATTAAAACTAAAGGCTTTCAGAAGTTGATGTATGTATTTGTGTTACTTTATATAGCAAGTAATTTATTTAGAATATTGAGTCATTACATTTATTTATGTATTTAGACTGTGGTGGTGGTGCTGCAGTAGCGTTGTTGCCTCACAGTAAGACGTTGTCCTGTTCGATTCTTAGCTAGAGCGTCTTCTGTGTGGAAACATGTGTGAATGGGCGTACCTTCGTTGAAGGTTGTGCGTCAGGACTGGCAACTTGGCACTTAAAAATCCACTGCCAATTATTAGTGGACCGGAGTTCTGCTGTGGCGACCCCTAACCGGGGAAAAGCCGAAAGACACAACAACATTTATTTATGTATTTAATTATTTTCCCACTTAGACATAAGGTTTTAAATACGTCATGGTTTTATTTGTTTAAAAGGTTGATTTCGCTTTAAGAAATGTATTAAATGGTAATAATGTGATCAATTCATTCTTTTAAAACTTTGCTCGAATATTACATTGTTACATCTGATGAAGTCTTTGAAGATGTAATAAGACGAAAGCACTAGTGTGTTTTTAATTTTTATAATAAACTGCTATCAATATCACCTCAGCCTTTCCTCCCTGATCTTCACAAGCGACCTGGGGATGAAAGGTATGGGAGAGAAAACAAACAGAGGTAGACCTGTCCACTGGAAGGAGTAGGCATCCATCCTCCATGCTCTGGGGCCTTTGAACGGTACTTTTTTTTATTTGCCTGTTTTACTTTGAGAGGAAAAAGGTCTACTTTTGGCACAACCCACTTGTCTATGATTTCTTTGGAGATGGACTTTTTTAACATCCACTCTTTGGGGTTTGTTGCAGACCTGCTTAGATGGTCTGTAAGGCTGTTTTCCCTTGGGAGGTACTGTACCAATAGATGTAACCTCATCTCCTGCACTACCTCCTAAATTGTTTTTACAGCTAAGTGACAGAAACAAGTAGGAGTGGGTTCCTCCCTGTTTCATTATGTGCCACATCTGTGACGTCTGCCATTATCAGCAAGTACCTGGTTTCCACTTCTGTTTGAAAGCTGTCATGCTTCTGTTGACCTCCATCATTATATTATTTTGATGTAAGTGTAAGAAAGTTTCTCATTTACCCTGCACCAACAGAGTCCCTGAATGGGTGGCCCATGCTAGGTCTGAGACCTCTGTTGCCATCACTTGGTTTCATAGCTGGCACTGGAAGGCTGCTCCTTTATTCCAGTTGCAGACCTCTGTTCACCAAAACAGCATTATTTTTAAGCAGGGAATCAGTTTTAACTTGAAAATGGGTAGAGCGGGGATGCTTCTGCTGGTATGACACACTTTTTGGGGTACTACTGCATTTTCCTCATGAGGAGTTTTGCTAAGAGAATCATTAAGATGCAGGAGGCCATGTAACCTAGAACTCTCAAGAGTTCCCTGGCAGAAACTGCCTCTTCCTGGGCTAGTACCCTAAAGTAATGAGTCAAAAACAATCTTCCCCAAGGGGAGGAAAGCCATTTGTATTTTGAGTTTCAGTGTCCCTAAGAACAATAGTCTGCGGGTATAAGATTGAGTTTTATTTAGACTAAAAATGAACCTCAAGTTCAAAAGGTAGGTTATGGTCAAGTTGACAGACTCTGAGTTTATATACAGGGTTTGCTTGGATTAGACAATTGCATAGTTATGAGTATATCTGCATGCCTTTGATCCTGCAAAAGTCAAATACTAAAACAAACACTGCATAAAAAGTTTCGAATTAGAAGTCAGCCCCTCAGACAGCTGTCTCACTGTCATCTACCTCAGCACTTTTTGCTTACCAAGCATTTGCCCTAGAGTACAACACTGTATGGATCACCTCTAATACTCCCACAGCAAATGGGACAGCATTTCTTGCCTTTAGCTTCCTTCAAAAAGGAAAATCTTTGTACCAATTAATGTCCACCTCCCAAATTAGCAAGGATGAAGTGGATGAGCTAGCTTAGACTTCAAAGATGTATGCTTCCCTAGGAAATGACACAGAAAAGGAAGAGTCTGTACAATTACGGTCCTTTACCCTTTCAAGGGGATGCTCAGCCCTATGAGGCAGCACTTTCTAAGAGGGTCCAAAGAACCTTTTGATTCCTACAAAAGGTCCATAAATTTCCTTGTCACTGATCATTTTAAATCCACCATTATCTATACTGTGTTCCAGGTGTTTGGGGACACCTTTAAAAATGCAAACCTGGAGCTAGATCCTTAGCCCTCTGCATCTGAAAAAAACAGATAACTTCTCTATAGTGTAAAAAAACAACATTCTTATATAAAAACCCAACAGCAGACCCAGTTGTCAACTTAGTTGCTGTAAGAAGATAGGAGAGACCTATACCAGAAAATAGCATACATCAAAGTTTAGGGAAAATATAATTTTAGACCTTTTTAGCAAAATGAAAAAAAGGGATATACATCTATAAGTCAAGGTATTAAGGCTTTTATCTGACAGATACTCATTCTGCATTACCCAGGGAGCATTCTTAAGCTTAGCATGCCATACAATATGGTTATGATGCAAAAACTGCATCTGCCAGGGCTGCTGCTACTGAAACAGTTTTAGGAGGGCAAGATTTTCTCAATACTTAGCCCCTTCCAAGGTCCTCCAAGGTCCTCATGGTTTATATTTTAAACCAGCTCTTGACAAATATGGCTCTCCAGCCTTCCTGCTGAAGAGGCCTTTATACATTAGTGGAATATGTCAAAGTTGTGGAAATAGTGGAATAGCCTTTTCCTCTACCCATCCTTAAATATAAAAATTATATCCTTTCTACAAGAAATGGATTAGAGTTGATCAGGCTAAAATTTCTGAAAGGGCCAACTGGAAATAAGAAAGAGGCCAAGAAGATTGCAAGAAAGAAAAGGTTGCAATGCACCTTCTGATTCCAAGGAATTTATCTCCCTAATCATGGCTGCAAGGAAAATCCTTCCCACCTCCCCCTCTTCCCCACGCCTCACCCTTGAAAAACTCATAAGTAGAAGATTAAGTTTGCTTAAAAATCCATTGTTTAACTTGAGTTAGTTCACCTGGATAACACAAGTAATATCATAACAACTACAAAATTTCAGCCCTTTCTTTTACAGAACAATTACCTATCACAGAATCAGTGGCAGACCAACTACTTTTCTATGCAGCACTAGAAAAGGTACGTACAAAGAAAAGTATTCAAAATGTATTCATGGCTTTTCCTAGTCCCAATAAAAGCCAGACCATGGAAACCTATTTTACATCCTTCTCCTCTAAACAAGTTTATCAGAGTCAAAAATGTAAGATGCTAACCCTATGAGTGCTGTTACCTCAGTTAATGTCCAAGGCCTTCCTGGTAAGCCTGGACATGAAGGATAGATACCTCCTAATCCCCATTTTCCAAGAACACAAAAGATTCTGCAAATTTCAGGTGGACTCAGAATATTTTCACTTCACCTCCTTATCCTTTGGACAGTCCATTGCTTTGAATGTATTCATCAAATGCATGGCACCTTTGTTTGTCACCTTTGGTTCAGAGGAATTCACACTTGCGTATACCTGGATAATTCTCTAATCATCCAGGTCACTTCTAAAAAACAACTACTGAAAGACATGAATAAGACCATTTCTTGCATAACACTCATATCTCCATCAACAACCAGAAATCAAACTTGTAACCATCCAAAAGCAGATTTCTGGGAGCACTAACTGAAACTGCTCAAAAAGCAAACATGTTCCCAAGAAGAAAACATTCTTCCAAAATCACTTCCAGATTGTACAGATTTTAGAGGAAAGCCCTTAAAACAAGAGGGCTACTTAGGACCTATGGGTACATGTCTAACTTGTAGCTTATTTTAGACAATTTTCCTGATGACACCTGCTGCCAAACTCCACACAAGAAATGAACAATGGTAACTCAGGAACTTATGGATACACCACCTTCATCCTCTGGAAGTGTATGTTCTCCTAATGCCAGAGATCCTTGTGAGCAAGCCAAAGGCAAAAGAACCTGGAGTTTCCATTCATCGCACCAGAAATCACTGAGACTTTGACAACTGATTCCCAAGATGCAAGCTAAGGATCCCATTCAGGACATCCCAAAGAGCATGGGTAATGTATCTCAGTACTGTGACCATGTGTACCAATATAAAAGAAATATTCTTCCTGATCTATGCTCTACCTATATGTCTTCAAGGGCACCTGGAGACTGGGCATGTTAATAGCAGTCACTGACAGCACTACAGTGGTGAGGCACCTCAACAAAGAAATGGACATCCATTCCTATTAGTTATGCAGGTTAGCTATAAAAGGATGGGACCAGGCATTACACTATAGCCTCTTCTTCCTAAAAAGCAGTGTACAGTTCTTCAGGATATAACCAGAAAGCTGACCTGCAGATCCATTACAGGTCCCCACAAATGCAATCTGCATCAGAAAGTCTTCAAATTCCATTGTGCAGACATGGGAAATCCATTCAATAAACCCATTTATGACTCTCCCACCAAAAAGCTACCAGATCAGAAAAACCTGTTCCATGTTCACACCTTGGTAAACACAAGAGCATTCTATTAACTGATGGAAGTCTGACAGACTTATTTTCTGGCAATCCAAGATTTGCCTACAAGATAAGGCTTAGTATTGTGGTCAGATTAGTGCAAAGTAACTATTATGAGAAAGAGTGTGAGGTATTGAAAATAAATGGAAATTTTGGGTATGCTAATGGCGTTTGTGGATTTATGAAACTGGGAAGCACTTGTATGATATGTGATTACTTGTTTACAGTAACTCACCAAATGACATGCGAGTCTACAGGAATTATTTGGTTAATTTTCTGTACGTTCATTAATATAATATTGGAGATACAAACCAAGGTGTCAAAAATGTATTTTTCAATACTTAGAAGATATTTACCACAAAATAGCCACGAGCCCCATTGCTAAACATTTTCAATTAAGTGGGCATACATTTCTTTTTTTAAAACAAAAAAAAATCTTTATTAAAATATTACTTATCATACATTTATATAAACAAAAACAAATTGTATTGACATAATTTTAGTTGAAACGTTATACGTCGCTTATACGCTATCCAGTCACGGTCAGGCAACATTACACAGTTCATTCAAACCCTGCCTTCTGTTAAACCTCATTTCTCGTCTGCATGTATTGTTACCACAATTTCAACTTTATTTTCTATGTAATTTGCTCCTACCCTTTTCTAAAGATCCCATTTCCAGTTGTTTTTATCTCTGTTACTATATTCCCTACTTCTAGTATAGTTGGTTTAGACTTTGATTTCCATTTCCCAGTAATTGCTATTTTTGCAGCCACCATAATTAGACTCGGCAAGGCCTTACTATGTCTAAGCAATTCCAATTCTGTACCATAGCTCAAAAAATAATTTCCTTAGTCATACTAATTTTCTCAGCCAGGATTTCGAATAGAGTAGTCTGCAAAAAGTTTTTAAAGTCTGCCAAATCATTACACTCCCAGAAAATATGTTCCCAATTACCCCTTTCTTCCCCATCACACCTCCAACATTTGCTATCTACCTGAGGAAAAATTCTTTGGATTCTACTTGGGGTACAAAAATACCTATGTAAACACTTCCAATCAAAGATCATAAATCTTCTAGGCTCCGTTGTATATTTGGGAGATCTGCATATATCCCCCATTGTTTCTTTGTGAATTGCTTAGCCAATCTCTCTTCCCAGTCCTTTCTAACCTCCTCTGACTGATTCTTATAGTTATCCTGAAATATTTTATATGCTCTTCTAATCATTATTTTTTTTTATAGTAGATTCTATTTTTGATTCTATTAAAAACTCTACCAGTGCTGGGTCCTTGCTTAGGATTCCCCTACTTCTTTCTCTTTGCCTATACTCTATCAATTCTTGTTAGGGAAGACAATCTCTTGCCTGCAGTCTAAATACAATCTTGGCCTCTTCCCATTCTATTACCTTTCCCTCTCTAATTGTTTGCTCCCAATACCTTGGTTCTTTTGCCAGTTTTCTCCAATAAATTCCAGCCTCTTCTTGCCTATTGTCTGTATCCCTAATTGCAGTAATCTCTATTGGCAAAATCTCATTTCTCCATTCCTGTGCTGGCTTATTTCTTAGAATAATTTCTGCTACTTTATGAATATAATACTCTCTGTGGTTATTGTTACTCTCCTTAAGGATCTACATTCAAAATCCCAGTCTCTCCTCGCTTCTTGAGCTTCTCCCTGTTTCATCATCACCCCTTTTTATAGGTTTCTGCTTGTGCCATGTACAAGAGCCTTAACTGTGCAGCTCTGAAATACCCATTCAAATTGGGTAATCCCAGACTGCCTTGTCCTACTGGAAAAATCAGCTTATCCCACTTGACTCTTGCCATCTTCCCCTCTCAGATAAAATCTTTCAGCTCTTTATTAATTGCTATTCACAACTTCTCCTCTGGTTGATAAAAACATGCCTGACCTGTGTATAAAACTAAAGGGACTAAAAACATTTTAACTGCTTGTATCTTGCTATCCATATCCATAAAACAGAGCTTCCAATTTCTCGGTTTTTGTATTATCTTTTGTTTTGTTTTTTCCTCATATCCTTAGCTGCCACACAAGAATCCTTTGTAATCCATAGTCCTAAGTACTTTATTTTATCATGTCACCATATATATATGGATAATGCTGAACCAATTCATGTGTGGGTACATAATTTACAGCTTTTGTCTTTGATTTATCTTCATTAATTTTATATCCCAAAAAGATATGAAACTGTCTTAACATGTTCCACAACACTGAAACGTCCTTTTCTGGTTTTATCAGGTATAAAACAATATCATCTGCAAATAGAGCCAGCTTTTCTTGACAAACATACCAAATATATCTTTGCATTTCTGAGTCCCTTATTTTTTTCAGTGGTCTTAAATATAATGCAAATAACAAAGATGAAAGAGGACACCCCTTCCTGGTTCCTCTGCTCAAACAGAAATTATCAGAGAGGAACCCATCCACTTTAATTTTCACCTCTGATCCCTCATATATCCTCCTAATCAACCTTATAATTTTATCAGGGAATACAAATGCTTCCATTGCCCTGCTCATAAACTCCCAACTTACCCTGTCAAATGCTTTTCTGCATCAAGACCTACCAACAACAGTGGTACTTTCTTACATTCTGCTTCTCTGGATCATCACTGTTCTGTTAATGTTGTTAAATGGTTCCCTCCCTTCCAGAAAACCACATTGATCCATATCTATTGAGTTTGGCATCACCTTTGTCATTCCTTTAGCCATTGTAGACAAAAGCAGTTTACAATCATGGTTTACGACAAACAGGCCTGTATGAAGCTAGATCCAATAGAGCTTTACCCTCTTTACATATTACAGCCACCACCACTTTCTTCCAGGATGCTGGTGCTTCTCTTCCTCTTAAAATACTGTTAAACAAAACTTTGCAGATCTTTATCAGTTTTTCCCTCCTAGCTTCCAAACTTCCACAGGAATATCATCTATTCCTGGGGACTTTCCTGTAGCTTGGTTATACATCACCATTTTTATCTCATTCCCCCTATCCTGTTAGTAATTGAGCTTCATCTACCTCTAAACTCGGGGTCTATATTATATCAGCGAATGCTTAAAAAAGCGAACGCTGATTGATCGACCTTATGTAAGCGAAAGCTTACAATCTCGAACTGTCAGATCAGCGATTTTTTTCCTAGGGAAAATAAATCGCTGATCCAAAACACATACACACAACACAAGCACACCAAACAAACAGAAATCCACACACATACACCTAAAATCTGATACCTAACCCTACACTAAACTATGCACACACCACTAACTACCCACTTACCTTAACCCAAACTCTAACCCTAAGGTCCGTCACTATCGCACACTCACCTCACCCACTCCCTAACCCTAACTCACTTAAATCCGCCCTAACCCTCATGTCCACTCAATCGCGCACACACCTAACCCTAACTCACCTAAATCACCCTAACACTCACATCCACACAATCGCACACTTACCTGAATCCGACCAGTAACCTTCCACCATAACACTGAAAATACCGAAGCAACAGAAACGGACAACTGAATTCTTTCCCTAGGAAAAAATTTGGGTTTCCGCTGCGTTGATATTATTCACTTTCGCTAAAATAAGGTCGATCAATCAGCGTTCGCTGATCTAATATAGACCCTAAACTCGGCATACGTAATTCTTTCATAAACATTTCCCTTTTTTACCTTTTCTTGATATCCATATTTCTGGTTTATACAGATTTTCCATAAAATTTTCAAAATATTTCTAGTACTGCTACAGGATCTCTTGTAATTTTCTTTGTTATAGGCTCCCTAAGCTTAGCAGCAACCCCTTATACTTTCTGCTACCTGAGTCACTGTGCTAAAAGTTTTTGTGCTCTGGACTTACTATCAAAAAAAAAAAAAACAGCTGCTTAATAGCAATATTTCTAAACTCATGTATATTATCGAGGAAATCCCTTATTTTCTGCTTAGCAATCTGCAATTGCTATTCTTCTTGTTTATTTATTTATTGCATTTGTTGACCGGGAAAGTCCATTGGGCCTAAGAAGAGCCCATTTTCAGTGGAGGCCTGGGGACAAAAGCTCCACAATATACATAGCAAAGCAAAATTGTATACAATAGACAATAAAATACAAATGAACAACATTCATACATAGAAAATATTTACAAAGTAATTGTCAACAGCATATGTGTAACAGAGATTATGCACATCCGTTATTAGCATATTAACTTCTAATGCACATCAACTATTAGCATATTAACTTCTATCAAAGGTGTTAGCGTGTTAGAGAGAAAGGAAGTGCATGGGATGGATGTAAGGTGGGAGGTAGATATGTGGCAAATGGAGAAAGTGGAAAGGTACAGTGTGATGGTGAGATAGTAGATATGGCAAAGTAAATACATAGTAGTGAGCAGGAAAGGAAGATGAGGAAGTTTATGGGATATGTGCAGGACAGGGGTATATAGCAGTATGAGGCTAGAAACACAGGGGTGCAGATATACAAGTACCAGGAGGAAAAAGATTGAGATGGAAGTGTGAAATAGGTGGGAGAGAGAAGCAGGAGGGAAACAGAAGAGAATAGGTGGAAAATTTATGGAGGTAGATAGAGACAGGAACCTAGCATGAGAAATCAAGTGTTTGGGAAGGAACAGAAGCATATCCATTGAGAGAAGAGATGTAATTTTAAAGATTTTTTGAAGAAGGCTGGATTGCTGATCATTCTGAGAGAGGGAGGAACAGTGTTCCATAGCTTGGAGATGGCATAGGAATACAGCATTTTGCCAGCTGAGAGTTTGGGTTTCACTACAGACAGCAACATTTTGTTTTCTGACCTGAGGTGGCGAAGGAGGTGGTATGTGGTCAGTAAGGATGACAGGGAAGGGCAGCTTTCTGTTTGGAAGATTAACTTGTGGGCTGTAGTTAATTGTAGGTATGTGAGGTGGTGGGGAGATTCTAGCCAATTGAGTTGTTGCAGAGAAGAGCAGTGGTGTGTGGAGTATATAGAGTCTGTAGCAAAGTTGGCGATTTTTATTGTAGCAGGAGTCAAGTTTACTTTTTAGGGAGAATTGTAGGTTGGTGAAGATGGGTGTGCCATAAAGGAGAGTAGGGAGAAGAAATGAAGAGGCTACGGCTTTTTTGGTGGAGAGGCTGAGGAAGCAGTTATGCCTGTACAGGGCACCCAGCTTTTGATGTGTTCTCTTTATGTTACTGTGGATATGAAGGTCGAAAGTTAAATTGTCAATGATAATGACTCCTAACAGTTTTGTACTAGGGACAACTTCTAAAACAGTGTTATTTTTGGAGGTTCATAGGTAGGTACTAGGCTATCGGCCCAAGGGCCTACATAAGCCTAGCCAACAAGGTTCCCTGGCTTATGCCACCCAAGAAAGTTATTTTCCTGTGCCACTGTCGAGCAGACACACAGAAGTGATTCCTGGAGTGCATTTCCTATTTCCCATCCACTTATCAAGATTTTTCTTGAAGAGTGCTAATGAAGAACTTTGCTTGACATAGATGGGTAGCCTGTTCCAGAGTATGGGAAGTTTCTGGGACAGGAATCTATCCCCTTCAGCATGTCCTGTTTATTGTGGTGACAAGGTTTAAGTCCCTAGAGCGTGTAGCTCAGAGGGACTGGGATTTCTTTAGGTGTAGCATGTCCAACAGCTCTGGGTTTGGCATAGCTTTATATGTTTGGCAGAGATCACCTCGGAGTAGGCGATATGCTACGGAGTAAAGCCGGAGTTTTTTGAGGCGGTCAGTGTAGGGCATTTGAGGCCAGTAATCCTCTTTGTGAGGTACTTCTGTGGCCTTTCCAGCTGCTGCAGATGTCTTGTGAGGTACATTCCAAAAGGGGTGCTGTACTCTATAATGGGTCTAATGAGTGTCGAGTAGAGGGGAACATTGACCTCTTTTTTCCTGGATGAGAACCCTTTTAAGATGAGGTGTGCCACGTAGGACTTCCTGACTACTGTGACGATGTGACTATCAAAGGAGAGACTACAGTCCACCTGGGTCCCAAGGTCTCTTATCACACATTCAGTGTTAAGTAGATTGCTGCCTATGTGGTAGTTCATGGGTACAGAGTTTTTACCAAAGGGGATGACACTGCACTGAGCTTGAGGCCATGGCTCTGACACCAGGCATCTGTCTCAGCGAGGCCCTTCTGTAGGATGTCCACATCATTTGGGGACTTGACTACGGCTCCTAGTTTGCAGTCATCTGTGAACTTCGTTAGCCAGAGGCCTTCTGTGTTAGCCTGTACTTCAGAGAAGTAGATACCAAACAGGAGAGGTCCCAGGACGGAACCCTGTGGTACTCCACTTGTCACTGCTTTGAGGTCAGATTTGGAGTCTGCAACTTTTACAGTGTGGGTTCTGTCAGTGAGCCATTTGGCAACCCATCTTGTGATGTAGGGATTTATACCTAGTTTAGTGAGTTTAGCTACAATTCCAGAATGGGGGATGGTGTTGAAAGTCTTGACGAGGTCAAGATAGGCTGTGTGAACCACCTTACCCTCATCTACGGCTTTGGTGACTGCCTCAAAGAAGTTGATCAGGTTCAGGAGGCATGATCTGCCTTTCACAAACCCGAACTGGGTGGGATCCAGAATTTGGAGGTTACCAATATATTTGTTTATGAGTTCCATGATGATACATTCCATGGCCTTGCAGACCAGGCATGTCAGGCTAATAGGTCGATAGTTCCAGGGATCAGTGGCGACTCCCCCTTTATGGAGTGGGATAACTGTTTCTGTGCACCATTCAGTGGGCACAAAGCCTGATGCGAGGCTATTAATGAACATGGTGCTTAAGTGGGGAGCCAGTTCATTCTGAGGTTCATGTAATAAGCAGCCTGGGATGTTGTCCGGTCCCATAGATGCTGTGTTTTTGGCTTTAGAGAGTGCAGCTTTTACCTGCTTAGTTGTGATTACAGGGGACTCTGCATTATTCCTGTATAGATATGGGCTCTTTAAGGGGTGAGGGGGGGTAATGTTAGCACTGAACCTATCTGCCAGGATGTTGGCAATATCAGTTGGTTCTGTAATGTTCATGCCTTTGTGCTGTAACGCAGAGCAGATCTGGGTGTTGCCATCAAGATTCTTGACATAGCTATAGAATGCTTAGTGGTTGTCCTTAGAATTAGTGTTGATTTTGTTTTCGTAGCTAGCTTTGGAGGATCTTATAAGGGATCTCAGCTTCTCACTGAGGTTGACCAGGGAGCTCCTCCACTCATGGGATTTTACTCTCTTTTACAACAAATTCTTCCTTCTGTTATACAGTTTGTTTATGGCAGGGGACCACCAGACTGGCTTCCTTTTTTTGTAGGATAGCATCTTGGTTGTGTTTGGGATAGCACAATCCATGCACTTGTGTAAGTGCTTATAGTGTGCATTTGTGTAGGATTCAGCAGTTGTAACTGTATTGTCCATCTGCATGGGTGTCATGAAGTTCACCACTTCTGTCTTAAGAAGCATGAAGTTGGCTTTGGAGAAATTTTTTACCATGGTTTCCTTAATGGGGGGTGGGGGCGAGATGTGGATATCAAGGGTGATTAGCTTATGGTCGGAACGGACCAACGAAGAATTGACTTCAGCTGTGGAACACCGGTCACTCATGTTGGTAATGACGAGGTCTAGGATATTGTTGCCCCTGGTGGGGGTGTGGATAAGTTGATCCAGGGCATTGGAGTTTATGAATTCCAGAAAGCGTTGAGCTAAGGAGTTGGTACATGAGTAGTTTTCCCAGTTAATGGTGGGGTAGTTGAAATTGCCCATTATTAGGGTGTTTGGTTGAACCCTAATATTTTCCAGTACATCAAGAAAAGAGGAGTGGGAATCCCGGGGCAAGGTGGGGGATCTGTAGCAAGCTACAATTTGGATTGCAGTTTTGCCCAGAGTTAGTTGCACTTGGATAACCTTGGAATCATTATGTTGAGTAACTAACCTGGAGGTGTGGATATCCTTAATGAATACGGACACACCTCCGCCTTTGGTGTTTCGGTCCAGGTTACATGGCCGAAAAGTGTGGTATGAGTTACAGCCTGGTAGTGCAGGGGTGCTCTCTGGAGCCTTGACCCAGGTCTCAGTCACTGCACAGATATCGATGTTATAAACAGCCATGCAGGTCTCAAACCCAAGACCCTATATAGCATAGTCACAACAGTTAACCACCAAGCCATCACAGAAGTAAAGTGAGATTTGTCTATATGGCTAGTTTTTAAGGGGGGTAAATAATAAGAATTTGGTTTCATGAAGAACTTTTTGGACATCCAGATCTCAGTCAAACTGAATGCTTCTTGGGTCAGATGCTGTAATTTGGTGAGAGATTTAGAGGAACAGATTATAGTTGAGTCATCAGCATATTGGATGATGGAGCTATCTGTTAGAGTTTGATGGAAGTTGTTGATGAATATGCTGAAAAGGAGGGGACCCAGTATAGAACCCTGGGTGACACCTGTATTTGTATAAATGAAGGGGGAGGAGGAGTGTTGCCATTTGGTGGATTGCTGTCCATTATTGAGGTAATTGGTAAACCATTGAAGGGTGGGGGTGGAGGGTAATCCTAGGTTGGAGAGTTTGGTAATTAGTAGAGAAAGTGAAATGGTGCTGAATGCCTTAGAAAGATCAGGAAAGAGAGCTGAGACTAAGGAGCCAGCATCACAAGCTTTATTGACTGTATCTAAGAAGGAAATAAGGGCAGTGTTGGTACTATGGCTGGGCCTGAATCCGTATTGAGTGGGAGAACTAAGTGATCTAAGAGCTGAGTGTGGATACATTTTTCAAGTATTTTTGAGATGGGGGAGAGTATGGCTATGGGATGGAAGTTTGTGATGTCAGAGTTATTGCCGCCTTTGTGCAAAGGGATGATAAATGCTTTCTTCCAGATGTCTGGAATGCAGGATTCTTGAACTGACCTATTGAGTAGGATGCTGACAGGGTAAGCAATGGAAGGGGCGGCTAGTTTTAGGTATTCTGAAGGTAAGTTATCAGGAGCATTTGTACACGGTTTTAATTTGAGGAGGTGTTTGTGGATGGTGGATGTAGGAATGGGTGAGAGAGTGAAGTAGGGTAGGGGGTTGAAGGACTGTGAATTGGTGGGGGTTCAGTAGTGTCAGGGTTGATAGGTGGGAAGGAGGTTGCAAGTTTAGCGATAGTATCAATAAAAATTGAAGAGTATCGTTAGCTCAGAGGAGGTTTTATCTGGGTTTGGGCATGGAGTGTTATTAGTGTCTGGGTGGACTAGTGAATTAATGGTTCCCCAGAATTTTTGGGGATTTTGTTTACTCTGGTCTTGCATAGATAGGAAGTGCTGTCATTCATCTTTGGCAACTAAGTGTTTGGTTTGAATTTTAAGATGTTTGTAATGACTGAGGTTGGTGGTTTTGCCAGGTTTTCCATGCACTATCCCTGGTGGACATGAGTTGCTTTGTGGCTTTAGACAGCCAGCAGGCATGTTTAGATTTGACTCTTGAGTCTGAGAGGAGCAAGACTATTTAGAAATGTAGAATTAAAGAATTCTACAGCTTCATTGAGTGGAAGAGATTTTAGTGGGCTCCAGTTTATTTTTTGAAGTATGTCATTGAGAGTATCATGGGAGAAATTAGTCAAATCACGGGAATATCTATATTGGTGGGGGCTGGGTGTAGAGGTGGGCTTCCTTGTAATTAATGCGGGACAGTGGTCGCTGATATTTGTCTGGGAGAGTGCCTGCAGAGGACATATTGTCGGGTTCAGAAACCAGGATCCAGTCCAAGGTAGACCCTTTGTTATTGTTTTTGCGTGGTCTGGTAACATCAGAAATAAGTTGGGAGTATGTATAGAGGTTGACATTTGTAGAGGAGTTTTTATTGGTGATGTCTAGCCAATTGATATTGACATCGCCTAGAATAATAGTTTTGTTTTGTATGTTGAGGGTTGTCCAGGCTAGAATATCTTCTAAAATAGGGCAGTTGTTACCTGGGGGAATGTATATAACTATAATGCAGAGGCTTTTGCTATTAAGTTTAAGGAAGGTAACTAATAGCTCAGCAGAGGGGAATGGAGGAACAGACTTAGAGTAAGGAATGACTGTATAGTTGCTTGGGTATAGTAAAGCAATGCCACTGCCTTTTTTATGTTGCTGTAAGATTCCCCCTATTCTGTAATACTTTAACCTTTCTCAGTCTCTCTAAAAAAATTCTTGTTACTTCTTAGCCATATCTCTCTTTCTTTTACTTCTACCCTATTTTTAAACTCCACTTTAATTTTATCCCAATCCCTAGCTATATTTTCAGAAGAAATTTCTGTCCTAATAACTCCCGAATTAGTTCCACTACCCATTCCTTAAATTCCTCACTTTTTAACAGACAGGTGGGAAAGCACCAGTGTCTCATTTTTATTTCATTACCCTGAATTTTTATTTTTGATATTATTGGCACATGATCTGAAATGGTTATTGGATGCGTATCAAATCTTTCAACTGAATGCACATGTTCCTGTGAAATATATGTTCTATCTAGTCTAGATCAGTTTTTGTATCTTGGGAAATAATATGTAAATTCACTCCAAACTCCTACTACTAAATTCACATCTTCTGTGACAAATATTTTCACAAATTTCTTCAAAATCTGCCTTCCTTTGTTATGTTTTCCCTTCTGTCCCCCAATATATCTTCACTGCTGCAAATCAAATTTCAGTCCCCACCTATAACTAGTATTCCCCACTGAAAGCTGATTATTTCTCCCAGAATTTTCTTAATCTCCATTATAGCAGTTTTAGGTAGAAGGTTTGTGGCCTGCACTGTGGTGGCAGGACAGGCAGCTTACATCCTTCTAGGTTAGGAACTGCTGATTGAGAGCTCAGTGTCTGTTATTCTAAAAGTGTATTAGTTCTGGTTTAAGCACTTGGGCTTCAGGCCAGTTATTTTACGTTAGGAAGGATTGCGGTCTGCACTCTTGTGGGAGGAGAGGCTGGACTCTGCCCTTCTGAGCTGAATAAGCGACTTTTCTTGATACTAAGTATAATTTTTGTTGCTTTCCACATCTGAATACCTAGCGACTGTATTTCGCCTGCCTTTCTGTTACACTGAAGCTGTTTTTACTGCATTTAACTTAATATTGCACTTGGAATCCTTGTTTGTTACTATTTGACTGTATTTGTAGCAAATTCTTCTGTGTAAGCTGTAGTAGCTGATTCATAGCATTTATAAGTGTTTGCTGTACCTGTTTCTGCCTGTTCTGTGAAAAAAAAAAAAAAAAAAAAAAGAAAAAAATATCTCTTGTTTTTCCTGCTTTACTAGTTTAGTCCAGTTTCAGAGTTGCTGATTCCTGGGCTTTGGTTGTAGTTCCTGTGTACTGTTTCCTTGCCTTATTTGGGGAGAGGAAGTTACCTTGCTTACCAGTGGGAGTGGGAAGCATTGAGCTGCCTTTGTCCAGTTTGTGAGGTTTCAGCCAGTAACTAGTAGTTTATTGGTCGCTTTGGGCCAGTTTCTAGCTTTTCCAGCCCCTGGTATAAAAAGCGTAAACGCGCGGCGCGCGATTTATGAGCGGCGCTGCCACACTGTGCACACTAGGGCGCCGCGTTGTTAGCAGGTTTAAACTATTCGGCTACCTAAAGTCCACTCTTCAAATTTTCCAAAACTACCTTCCTCGAACTATACTACTGATCTAATCAGCTTATCCTATAACTAAAAAGATCATCTCCACTTGACTCCAAGTAGACTATTCTCTATCTGTTAAACCTAGCACTTGCTCCTACAGTACTTATTACCTTGATACGCACTCTTGTCATAGATAGTACCCCAAAAGGTAACCCCCATTTCTCGGTCACCCACGCCCCTGAATCTTTTTAAAGTTTTTGTCTATCCTTCTAGCATGTCGAGGATCAGTTGCTAGTGTCCTCTCCTGCTCAGCTGGTGAACCTGAATACTGAGGCAATGTTACAATTGCCTCATGTACACAGACAACCCTCTCCTCCTCCCACAAAACACAAATACATGAGATGCAACTATACGGCCAAACTGGAGGCTGAGCTCTCTCGACACAGGACTGGCAAGACCAGTCAGGAGGAGAAGGTTACCACACACACTATAGACCCAGTCTCATATAGCACCATTACAACCTCAAATCATACACATAAACACACAAAGACATACTGGAGGGTCTGATCAAAAATCTACCAAAACAGCAGAGGCCACCAAAGCAGACACCCAAACAACCACCACCTCAGAACACAACACCTGCAACACATAGACCTCACAGTCAGAGTGTCAAACAGTCACAGCCCTTAAGGCCAAACACAATGCCAGACACACTAGTCATTGGTGACTCCATAGTCAGACACACTGATGTCCGCTCACCAGACTGAGTAAGGAGAAGGTCACAGTAAGCTGCCTGTCGGGCTAGAATCCGCCACATAACGCAAGCACTCAGGTCTCTCAACAGCAAGTACAAATATGACTCAGTCATTGTCCACGCTGGTGTACCTGAGACGGACTACATGAAAAGAGACATTGAGGAGCTCTCTGACTATGTAGCCCAGGCAGGTATGACCCTGACCTTGAGCAGTATCCTACCTTCACCAAGAGTGATGCCACAATACAGAGATAAGATGATCAGCTTTAACAATTGGCTTAAACACTGGTGTCATTCAAAGGGGATCCAGTATCTGTCTGCCTGGGATGACATGCTGGACAAGCCACGCTGCTTGCACCTGTCACCCTGGGATTCGGATATTGGCAAAGGCTCTTGCCACCCCATAGTGCCTTTTTAGGCAAGGCTCAAATTCTAAACCTACCACCCTAGAACACAAAAAGGAAAAAACTAAGGGTAATGCTGCTCAATGCCAGAAGTCTCAATCTCAAAATGCACGACTCGAGGCCCTTCTCAGTATGGAGAACATCGATGTCTGTGCTGTGACAGAAACCTGGTTCAAGGCTCCTGAGAGCACCCCAGCTATCAGGTTTTACCTCATATCATCGTTCGCTCCGCCCCAAAATCCGGACAATACCAAGAAAGGAGGGGGTATCCATATTCATTAAGGACACCCACACCTCAAGACTGGTGGCAACGCGATGCATCGGAGACCATCCAGGTGCAATTAACCATAGGCAAGACTGCTCTGCAAATTGTAGCATGTTACAGGCCACCCTCACAAACTCAGGAACCTCACATGGCCTTCCTGAAAACACTAGAGGGATAAATGTATCACCAAACACCATCATACTAGGTGACTTCAATTACCCTAATATAGACTGGGAACACTACTCAAGCCCAAACACCCTAGCCCAAAAGTTCCTGGAATTCATAAACTCAAATGCCATGGAACAACTAGTCACCATCCCCACAAGAGGAGATAACATACTTGATCTCATCATCACGAACATGGGAGCACAATGTTCAACACCGGAAGTATACCCCTCACTGGTGAGATCAGATCACAAACTAATCTCGCTGGAGGTCCTCATCCCACCCCCACCTGAAATAAAAAGACCACAGTAAAGAACTTCTCAAAAGCCGACTTCACACTTCTAAAGACTAGTGTGGTCTCCTTTAAGGCCCCGAGCTGGTGGAAAACAGTGCACAAGCCGCTGAATCACTTACAGTCGACTTCTACCAGCACCTGCAGGACTGCATGGATAAGGCAATCCCAAACAAAACAAAGACTCTTAGTACCAAAGGCAAGCGTCCTGTCTGGTGGACCCCAGCCATAAACAAACTCTACAATAAAAGGAGGAAGCTACTACAAGATACAGCAAAATCCTTAAAAGGTAAGACACCCTTGATCACTATAAGTAAAACTAAGAGCTCTCATAAAATCATCCAAAGCAAATTTGAGAGAAAAATAGCTAAAGACTCAAAAGACAATCATAAGGCCTTCTTTAGCTATGTTAGACACCTAGGAGGAAACTCCCAGATATGCTCAGAACTAGTTCAAAATGATGTGAAGATTACTGATCCTACAGACATTGCCAACATACTGGCTGACAGGTTCAGTGCAAACTTCTCCCCTCCCCCAAAAGGAGAGATATCTATACCAAACGATTGCAGCCCCCAAACATCTCCAGCCCAAGTGAGAACTGCTCTCTCCAAAGCAAAAACACAGCATCCATGGGACCTGATGGTGTCCCCGGCTGTGTGCTCCACGAACTCAATGAGGAATTAAACCCACAGCTAGGACAGCTGTTTAATCAAAGTCTTACCTGTGGATACGCACTCAGGGAGTGGCACTGCAACTGTGGTCCCACTTCACAAAGGCGGTGCCTCCACCGACCCTGGAAATTACCGCCCATTAGCCTGACAAGCCTTATCTGCAAAGCCATGGAGAGGATCATAATGGACCTCATAAATAAAGACATAGGAATTTGCAGACTTTGGATCCAACCCAGTTTGGCTTTGTCAAAGGCAGATCATGCCTTTTAAACTTGGTTGACTTCTTGAAACAGTCACCAAAGCCATTGAGAAAGGCAGTCCATACAGCCTACCTCGATCTGGCTAAGGCCTTCGATACAATACCCCACTCGGGTATCATTGAAAAACTCATCAGCTTAAATGTTAACCCATACATCACAAGATGGGTTGCAAACTGGCTGAGTGACAGAACCCACAGGGTCAGAGTTGCTGGCGCCATGTCAGACTCAAAACCTGTCACAAGTGGTGTCCCACAGGGCTCAGTCCTGGGCCCACTCTTGTTTGGCATCTACTTTTCAGTACAAGCAAACACAGGAGGGTTATGGCTGACAAAGTTTGCAGATGACTGCAAACTGGGCGCCATAGAAAACACATCTGACACAGATATCCTTCAGAAGGGTCTCACAGAAACGGATAACTGGTGCCAGAGCCACGGCCTGAAGTTAAATGCCAAAAATGCATAGTCATACCCTTTGGGAAAACAAGGTTACCCTAGCTACCAAATAGGTGGCAATCCACTGAGCACAGAAGAAGTTATCAGGGACCTGGGGACCCAGGTTGATAGTAGTCTGTCATTCGACACCCATGTAGCTAAAGTAGTTAGGAAGACTTTCTACATTGCCCACCTTATCATGAAGGGATTCTCATCTAGATCAAGGGAGGTCATAGTCTCCCTTTACTCATCACTCATCAGACCAATGATTGAGTACAATGCCCCATTTGGGATGTATCTGACCCGACACCTGCAGCAGCTGGAGAGGCCACAAAAGTTCCTCACCAAAAGGATAAAGGGTCTCAAAAATCTGTCCTATGCTGCCCGACTGAAAGAACTCCAGCTCTATTCAGTCGCCACCGCTTGCTCAGAGGTGACCTTTGCCTAACATACAAGGCCATCTCACACCCACATTTGATGAATATGCTTCACCTCAAAAATCTAGATCCATCAGAGCCACAAGGCGGAGACTTAAACCGACACGGCTATTAATAGGACGTGCTGGAGGGATAGATTCATTACCCAAAGACTCCCTATGCTGTGGAACAAAATCCCGGTACATGTGAGGCAGAGCACCTCGCTGGCCTTGTTCAAGAGAAATCTTGACCAATGGATGGGAGATCGCAGATATACCCCAGGGATTACCTCAGTGTCACTGCTCGACAGAGGCACAGCAAAATAATGGGTATAGTTCCCCATACTAAAGTAAGCCACAAAACGATGGGCTAGGCTTGTAAATGCCCTCGGGCAGATAGCCTAGTATAAACCTATGAACCTATGAACCTATAATATAAATACATACCGGTGGAATCCTCCTCTCTTGCCAGTAGCCACTTAGTACTACAAATCTACCATTATTATCTTTTTATATCTTCTTCTATCACTATTAGAGCTCCTCTTGCAATTAATACAAGTACTTCAAGTCATAACTCCCAACCGTACTGAATTACTCATTTTTTTACCAAGTTTTGGGGTCCAAATAATGGTCCGTCACGATTCCAGAATGGCACCCCTAATTTCTGAATTCCCGGCATTTATTTTAAAAAATGATTTCCTTTTTTTTTCGAGCTGACATCATCACGTGCGCGATGACATCAGCTTCATGCAATGGCTTACCAGCCTGTCGGAACTGAGCTTCAGCTCAACGTGCATACATTTCCGGCTGCGACACGGTTCCCTAGCAGGATTAAAGAAGAAGCCAAGAAGCTGCTGTTTCATTTGAATTGCTGTAGGGATGTTTTCACTGCTGAAGAAGCAGTTTTCACTAGAGATGAGATGCGAGGGCCGTTTTTGCTGCTGCAAGACATGCTGCAGGGCCGCCACTATGGAAGAGAGACTCTATGTCATGACAAGGTAGGAAGTGGAAGAGGTGTGTGAGTGATCCTAAATACTCTGAACAGTTACTTCTTTTAGTAGAATGCCTGTTGCTACATTACTAGTTCCAAGTTAGATTTTCATGCGTCAAGGGCTAAAGCCTTCACTTATGCATGTTTCTTTCCTTAAAAACAAGAAAAAGTTGTGATATGAGCTGGTTTACTTTAAATGTTGTAAAAGGCCCTCAAAATACTATCAATTCATTAACAACTGTTACTGCTAGCCAAGCAGCTATAACTGAAAGCATGCTTATGAATGCAGCTAGATGAACTTTTTAACTACTAGAACTGTAGAATCTGTTTTTTGACAGTTTATTACTAAACTTGCTAAATGTGTTATTGAAGTAGAAGGGGAAAGAGATGCGAAGATTATCAGACTCAGGGAGGCTTCTTACATTAGTTAGATTACAGGATGTTTGTAAGCATAAAATTAGTTAACAAAAAATTGACATAGTCTGTGTACATGGAGAGAAAATGGAGCACCCTGCACCATAGGTAGAAATAAACTCTTTTAAGCAGTGTTAGCCCATTAGCTCTAGTGCTGTATTAACAAAAGATATGATAATTAAATCAAGATTTACCCCAATTCAAATAACTGTTAAAGGCATGGGAAGAAAAGTTCAGCTGGATATATTGTAAGAAATACATAGCCGCAGTAAATAAAAGCATTTACGACTAGAAAGCACAAAAGGAACTAAGGTTTGGCTCTGTATGGAAGGGTTAGATAAATTTGATACCTTCCTACAGTTTTGTTAAAGTAATAAAATAGGTCAATACGGAGACCAATAGAGAAAATCCACTAGCTAAGAATATTGCAAATAAAGCAGGTGTAGAAAGTGAGGAAGAGCTACATAAACCTTATACAAAATGATTTATTAATTAATTAATTTATTTATTTATTTATTTATTTATTGATGTTTGATTACCGGGAAGCACAAAGTACAGTTTTTTACCTACCATAAATGTAGATGTTCGAGTGTTCACCCTGCTGCAGTCATCACATTTGAGTTATCCTGTCGTCAGGCGGTCCCGCAGTCAGCCCGAATTCCAAAGTCTTGGTCCGGCGTCGGTTGCTGTCGCTTCTTCCCTGACGTCAGTGCGCCAGGGGTATACAAGAGGCATCCAACGCCATTTTCTTCAGTTTTTCATGCCCCAGATGTCAGGTGCCCCCAATAGGTAGGCAAAAAAAAAAAAAAAAATATATATATATATATATATATATGGCTAGATAAAAATAAAACAATACCCTTAGGCACAAGCAAATACACCACAGAGGTAGTATAGTACAGAGTGGTAGAGATAAGTTCAGCTAGTTCAGAGGGGACGGAGGGAGGGTAACCTGGACTGCAGCAGGGTGAACACTCTAACATCTACATTTATGGTAGGTACAAAACTGTACTATGTTCATCGTGTTACCCTGCTGCAGTCATCACACTTGGGTTGAATCCCAAAGCTAAGGATGGGAGGTGGAGTCAAACAGGGTTAGAAGAAGCTAGTAGGCCCTGCAAAACTGCAGTGGCAAAACCAGCTCTAGTCTTAGAATATAGAGGTAAGTGATACTATTTGGTGAAGGTGTGCACTGAACTCCAAGTTGCAACTTCCAGAATTATCCTTGGTTGGCACCCCCCTGAGAAAGGCTGCTGATGTAGCTGTAGCCCTGGTGGAGTGGGACCTAATGTTAGCAAGTACCAGTTTCCCATGATGTGTGTAGTAGAAACTTATGCAATGCCCTATCCATTTAGAAATGGTCTGTTTTGAGATAGCTTTTCCTTGTGATCCTGTAGCATAGACTACAAAGAGCTGGTCAGTTTTTCTGAAAGCCTTAGTTTTATCCAAGTAGTAACATAATTGCCTGTGAATGTCCAAAGAGTGCAGGAGTCTTTCTCCTTTGTTCTGGGGTTTTGGGAAAAAGGTGGGCAAATGAATGGTTTGGTTTAGGGCCACAATGGATACCACCTTTGGCATAAAGGAAGGGTTAGTTCGTAGAGAGACTCTGTCTTGATGAAAAATGAGGAAAGGTTCCACTGCCATTAGTGCCTTTAGCTCTGAGACTCTTCTAGCTGAGGTTATTTCTAGTAGCAGGGCAGTTTTCCATGAAAGAAATTTTAAATCGGCTGAAAAAGCTGGTTCAAAAGGCGGCAGTGTAAGGTTTTCCAGAACAACGTTGAGATCCCAAGTAGGTGTTGGTGCTCTCCTTGGCGGTCTTATGTTCTTAGCCCCTCTGAGGTACTGTCTTAAGAGTGGATGTGAGAATAAAGGAGGATCCGTGTTGTAATGAGCTGAAATTGCTGAGGCGTGAATCTTAATAGATGAAAAGGAAAGTCCTTTGTGCAACATTCTCAGTTAACTATTGTAGAATCTGAGGAATGTTTGGATCAAGGGGATTTTGGCCTTTAGCGTGGTTCCAGGCGCAAAATCTTTTCCATTTGACTGAATAGGTTTTCCTGGTGCTGGGCCTCCTGGCCCCCAGAATGACACCCATAACAGCTTTGGATAAAGGTGTTGGCTGGTTGTTTAGGTAATTTGCCATGCAGCCAGGTTTAAAGTCTTGAGCTGGCAGTGTAGAATCTGACTGTCTCGCTGGGTGAGCAGGTGAGGAATTTGTGGCAAAATCCATGGTGGGCCGTGGGCCATGGGCCATGTTCCTTAAAACTGGATACCAATGCTGGCGTGGCCAGTCTGGTGCAACGAGTATCATTTGTGGCCTCTCTAATCTGACTTTCAGCAGTACCTTTGCTAGAAGAGGCAGTGGAGGGAAGGCATACACTGTTAATGTTTTCCAACTGAATGAGAGGGCGTCCACTTTCTAAGCTAGCGGATGGAATGTCCTTGTGCAAAATTTTTGAAGTTGGTAGTTGTGGGGACTTGCAAACAGATCTATGTCTGGGCGTCCCCATTTTTGAGCTATTATTGTAAATACTTGTGGATCTAGCTTCCATTCGTGTGGATCCATGATGTTTCTGCATAGGTCGTCTGCCAATGTGTTTTTCTTTCCTGGCAGGAATTGTGCTTGTAATTGAACCTGGTAAGACAGTGCAGTGTTCCACAAGGTCATTGCTTGCCTGCATAGAGGGAAGGAATGTGTGCCCCCTTGCTTGTTTATGTACCACATTACTGTGGTATTGTCCGTCTTTATTATTAGTTGTCCTGGGTGTAAAAGGTCTTTGAAAGCTGTTAGGGCATTCTGTACTGCTAGCATTTCTTTTTGATTGATATGCACATGCCTCTGATCTGTAGTCCATTTGCCCTGAATGCACTGTCCTGCCATGTGTGCTCCCCAGGCATAGTCCGATGCATCTGTTGTCATAGTTTTCCTGGCTGTGGGTAAGGTGAAAGGCTGACCCTTGTTGAGGTGACATGCCTGTGCCCACCATAGAAACTCCTGTTGAATGCAGGGAATGAGTGGTATCATTGTTTCCAAGCTGTGGCTGTGCTGAGTCCATACACTTTTCAGGTACTATTGCAATTTCCTCATATGCAGTTTTGCAAATGGTATTAGTAGTATGCAAGATGCCATGAATCCCAAGGCCTGCAGAATTTTTCTTGCAGGGAGTTGGGTCTTTGTTGCCATTATTTTGAAATATTGAGACAGCTGTTGTTGCTTGTCTGGCGTGAGATAAGCCATCTGGGTCATTGTATTCAAGCTGGCACCCAGGAATATTATGTTTTGTGAGGGCACTAGTTTTGATTTCTTTTCGTTTACTGTGTACCCTAGGCAACTTAGAAGGTGTTTGACAAATGCCAGGTGCTTTAAAAGAATGTCCTTGCTTTCTGCTTGAATAAGGCAGTCGTCCAGGTATGGGTATATTTGAACTCCTCTTTGTCTGCAGTATGTAATTACTGGTGCCAGGCATTTTGTGAAGACCCTGGGCGCAGTAGATAAGCCAAAGGGCAGTGCAGAGAATTGATAATGCGTTGAACCTGCAATGAAGCAGAGGTATCTTCTGCAATTTTGTCTGCTAGGGACATGCAGGTATGCCTCCTTGAGGTCCAAAGTTACTAGCCAAGCATTCTTGCCCAGCATGGGAAGAAGCTGCTGTAGTGTTAGCATCTTGAATTTTGGTACTTGCAGATAGGTGTTCAGAATTGAAAGATCTAGAATGGGTCTCCATGCTTTGTCCTTTCTTGGGACTAGGAAGGGTCTTGAGTAAAATCCTTCTCCTTGCTCCTGTGTAGGTACCTGTTGAAGCGCTCTCATGTCCATGAGAGTTGTAATTTGTTTTTGTGCCTCTGCCCATTGATTTGGTGGCAGGTTTGGCATTCCTTTTATCCTTGGTAAGGTATGAAAGTGGAATCTGTATCCTTGAGAGACAATGTTTAGAACCCATTTGTCTTTTGTGATGATGTGCCAGTTGTCTGCAAAAAATGCTAATTTTCCTCCCAAGGGAGCTGCCAGGAGAGATTTGCTTGGTAGTTTGAGGATTGAGTCATTGTGTTTGTCTTCTGCTAGCATGGGGCCTGTCTTCTCCTCCTTTCTGGGTAGCAGTACCCCATTAGCGAGGTTTGTAAGGGCCTTGTGACTGACCTCTGCCCCTTGGGCATCTGTATTTGCCTCTCTGTGATCTGTCAAAAGCTGGAAAGGACCAGTTTTTTGTTGGCCAATTTCTGCTGAAACGAGGGGGTTGTACCTGCAAAAAATCCTTGACCGTTTGCATAGACTTTGCCTTATCCAACATTTTCTTTAAAACCTCTTCTGCTTTGACACCAAATAATACATCCTGCTGTAAAGGTGCATCCAATAATTTTGCTTTAACATGATCAGGAAGGGTTTGTTCTTTTAACCAAGCATGTCTACGTATGACAGAGCCAGTAACAGCTGCTCTACACGAAGCTTCCAATGAATCAAATCTTCATTGTAAAGTATGTTTGCCCACCTGTTCAGCTGCATGCAACAGATACTGCATTTCCTTGAATTCAGACTGTTCAGAATGTGTGCTCATTTTTTTTGTTTTAACTGAGACATTAGGAATTGCTGATATTTCAACATGTGAAACTGACAATTTAATGCTCTCATAGCCAGAGTTGCTGAGGTGTATATTTTCTTTCCCCATCTATCTAGGGCTCTGGAATCCCTTTCAGAGGGCACAGGATTCTTAGCCATAGAAGCTTTAGCTCCCTTAGGACCCTGGGAAATTGTTTCTGGGTCAGCTACAGGGCTTTTATAAAGGAATTTGTGTGAGTCAGGTACTCTGTAATATCTGTCTGGTTTGGCTGGAGCAGGAGGTAGAGAGTCTGGATTTAAACTAGACTCCAAGTAAACATCATCCACAATATCTTAAACAGGAGGGATAGCAAGAGGTCTGTGCTGGGGTAGTAAAAGGAACTCTCGGAGCCTTTTCTTAGAATCAGAATAGTCCTGGCCTTCCCAGTGGAAATGTTCCCTCATGTTATATAAAGTTTCCCCAAAGGAGTAGTCTTCAGGGGGAGATGCTGAGGGAATGGAGTCTTCAGCATCAGAGTCTTCATAATGTGGAAAAGTGTAATCCTGTTCCTCAGAAGAATCTGAGGAGAGTGAAACCTGATCAGAGGAAACATAATCCTCCTCTTGTCTTGGTCTTTTATCAGGAGGGGGATGGGAACCCCTGATTAGGGTAATCAAATCTTCAGCCATCTTAAGCATCTGTTTCTTAGGCATGGGGCCTTGAACTGTAGACTGACGTACAGTTTTCTTAGGTTTTAAAGGAGTTTTAAGCTTAGCATAAGATTTAATGGTGAGTGTAGTCGGTCTGAAGACACCTTCTGCAGCCGAAGGTTTTTCCACTCACCGGGGTCTACTTCTGCTTCGGTGTCGGAAGATGGCTGCGTCGGCCTAGTAGGCTCCGCTTGGGAATCCACAGCTGTCTGGGGTTCCAGTTCTGCGGTCGTCTGGGGCTGCGTAGGCGCCTCACTGAAAACCAGAGAACCGGCAACAGGCCCAGCTGAGGCCTCAGAGTCTGGCTTGCTCCTAGGCAGCCTGTCCTTATCCTTAATTTTTTATGTATGGCGGTCGATCGGCTACTCCGACGGCATGATATAATTAAATTTCCTACCAAAGTAATGCTGTGCGAAGTCAAAACGGCGTTTGATAGTTTTTTATTAAACCTAGCACAAAACCGACAACCTGTGACGTCGTGGTCTGGGCCTAGGCAAGGAATATAATAGGAATGGAAGTCCTTATGAGGTATTTGCTTCCCACAAGAAATGTAATTGTTAATTTTTTCTGACATCGGACTGAGGCAGGAAAATGTTCCCCAACGGGGTACTTAGCTTTATTGAAGACTTCGGACTGAAATTCAAATCGAAAATCTCAGGTGTCGGCCGACCGGCACTTGCGAACTGCTTCTGCTTCGGGCACCGCGCGGCAAGAAAGACTGGAGAAAATGGCATCGGATGCCTCTTATATACCCCTGGCGCACTGATGTCAGGGAAGAAGCGACAGCAACCGATGCCGGACCAAGACTTTGGAATTCGGGCCGACTGCGGGACTGCCTGACGGCAGGATAACCCAAGTGTGATGACTGCAGCAGGGTAACACGATGAACATCTGGATAGGTGCACATTTTCAGCAGAAACCCAGGGAGAAAAGTTCCAAAGTACTACAAAACATGTTAAGAATAATAATTTTACATTCTTTAAAAATAAGACAAGTACATCTACAGTTTAAATAATTATACCAAATTAGATGAATTCCTATTACGTTATCGAAAGTTAACATAATTGAATGCTCAGAACTTCGAAACAGACGCATTTAGAAGATCACATTGTGGGATTGCAGTACAGTGAAGATTGGGATATTTGCCCTTTCCTCACTGTAATGCAATCTCAGAGTTGCAATATATATTTAGCAGGGGGTGTGGGGGATGCAGCCCCCCACAATAAAAGCTTCAATATATGGCCGTTTCAAAGTTCTGAGCATTCGATTACGTTATCTTTCGATAACATAATATGAACCCAAATTAGACATAGTGTGAAAACATTGGTTAAGAACAAATGCAACTTATATGACAATTAATTAACATATACAGAAATTTTCACCAGTTTATAGAAAAAATTAAAGTTGGTTTCTTATAATACAATCAGAAATTGCAACATGAAGTTAGAGAATAAAACAAGGTTATGGCATATTTATTAAGAAAGTCAGGGGAAAGAAATTGATTGTCTGTGTGTATAAAATGCCCCAGGTGAATATACCTGGTGGCTAGAGGAGGTACTCAGGCTCAAACCTTGTACCTTGGGTACAAGGTAACAAGAGCCTAAAGTCCCTACCCACCACCCCCTTTGAAAACTTTACAGCACTTTAAAGATTTATGCCTCATATTTTCTTCTGTTCATAAAATCTGTGGTTTTCTGGTCTGGATTTCAGTGAAGGACACTGAATTCACTAAGTAATGACAAGCATTTGTATTTCAGACTTCATATTCTTTAGAAAGTGCATGGCAACACAAAACCTTTTATTCTAGCAATTTTTTAAGTTGATAAGAACAGTATTTGAAATGTGTCCCTAATGTTGGGGCTGTATTCTACCATTATTGGCTTTGTCTATGTTTTTTTGTGCTAAAAGGTTGACAGCTATGGTGAGAAGTGAGAACTGAATTCTGTATTCCCTTATTATTGGCTTTGTCAAGGTTTTTTTGTGCTAAGAGGTTGAGAACTATGGTGAGAAATGAGAAATGAATTCACTAAATGATAACCATTTAAGTTTCAGTCTTCCTATCTCTTTCAGGAAACTGCTGATTTGACATAGTGGTATGTTTCTCTGATTGTCATGCACAGGGTCCTAGGTTTAAGACTTGGCAGTGAAATGCATGGTGGTAACATTTTATTCTAGCAACTTTCCAAAATTATATAAGCAATGTTTAAAATGTGTACCTGGTTTTTAGGCTTTTGTCCACCCCCCCCCCACAATAAATTCTGGCTTTTCCAGATTTCTTGTTCTGCAAAGTTGAGTGATAGAGCTCAGTGTTGAATGCATTTTACAATTTTAAAAGGAGCTGAGAGCTTCAGGGGAAGAGAAGTTTAGTGTTGCTTATGCCGTGTCTGCTTGCATTGTTGATAGCATAACAGGTTAAATACTTGCTTTTGATGCAGAAGGCTGTAGGTTCTACTCCCACAGTATGTAGATGCACTGCTGATACTGTACTGTGTTGTTGTACTTTTTAAAGGGGTGGGTGTAACAAAGTCAAGGGTGCAGCTACAGATATAAAAAAGTGAGAAAATGGCATGCACAAGAGCATTTGTGCCTCAGTGGAAAGAGCAAAAAATATCATTAACCCAAATTCAGGAACATAAAATCATTATTATGTTCTGTGCTGTATTATAAGAGACATATTTTTAAACAAGTACAGTACATTTTCCAGCATTCAAGATAAAATGAACATTTTTCCACTGCAGACAGTGGAGAAGCAAGAGTGACCAGTTAACAGCACCTGGATTACAATGATAGTTTTCATGCTTCAGGATGAGTGTAGGAGAGGGTCTTGTCAGCACTTGGGCTAAAAATTGGAAGTCTTAAAACATGTAGTTCACCTAGTTTATTTTGTTGTGCATTTACAGCTATTGAGTTGGTCTAATAACACAAATCAGAGTAAGTCTAGCAAAAAACTGAAACTGAAAATAAGTTCTAGAAGCTATGCAAGATGCCCATGACTTACACTGTCATTCAAAAGTGTGTGCAGAAGTAGACTTTTATGATGGAAATGTTCTGAATTGGGCAGTTTTGTCATTATTGGTTCATGCATTTTGTTTCATTGCCTACTGAAAAAATGTTCAAGCAATAAATTTAAAATACGCTCGAAGTCTAACAAGTGTGCTGTATTATACAAGGAATATAAGAAATTCAGGAAGGTGTATCGAAGAACACGTGTATTTTTCTTGTTTCGTGTGCAAGAGGCCTATGATTTCAAAACAGCCCAAAGGTAATCTTTATCCACCATTGGCCAGCTGCATTTTCTTTGGATGTGGTCTGGGTTTCAATGCTGTTTCAAGGGCAGAGAAGTTTTACTGCTAAGTCTGTTTTCATTGAGAGACAGTATTGCTTTGTTTAGCAAATATCTACTAGTGTCTGTGCATTGTGCTATAAAATGTAAAAATAAAATCCACATAATCATTGTAGAAGTAAAGCAGTATGCACATTAGTGTTTATGATAAATAGGGAAAAATAGCCAAATAATGGGACATTGGAATGGCTGCAGGGGAACTCTGGTGCCATATTTTGGTTGTCTGTTCTTCAGTTTCCATTTGAAAGTTGACATTATTCTTACAAAATGTGACCAGTCTGTAGGAGTCCAATACTGCCTGTCTGCTTTGAGGTCTGATACCTTATGTCTAGCCAAATGTAATATTCTCAAGAGAAGAAGAAGAATATTGTGGACATTTATTTATTTAAAGTATGCATTTATTAACCAGGCTATAACATTGATCACAGTGGATCATTTTTCATGTCCATCCCAGGTATAACAACAGACAAACAATGTACAAAGAAGACGACAAAAAGTATGCAGCTGTATGCAGCATAGTTAGTCCAATGGTTTGAATGGGTTTTTATATACAACCTTAGTGACAACACAGTTATTAACTACACATACAATTCTCTGATAGATGGTATACAGTGGAGAAGTACTGGACTAGAGGTAAGGGAAGTATACTGGATAAAGAAAGATGGATGCAAGTGTTAGGTGTATGATTTGTTTTATGTGACTCCACTGTTCTTGTACATTTAGGCTGTCCCTTTGATCAAAAATTATTTTATCTCTAAATGGGATTTGGGGTACGTAGTAATGGATATCAGTATTTCATATACTTTAACTAGCAGATGATTGCAGTACAATGTTTACTCTTTTCTCTATGTGAGAAATTAATACTACTAGGCAAATGTCTTGCACCTTATATTGTTATTATACTCTGACATATGTCATTACCTGTCAGACTGTGTCTTTGCTATAAATACGCTGTTTTTTTTCCCCTCTGAAATGCTAGATTATACTCTTATATTATGTGAAATTTTGCTTGTCTGAATATATGGAGCTTTCCTTGTGATATTATACTCTGACATATAGATCATTTCTCCTGTTGAACTGTGTCTTTACTATAATTATACTGTTTCTTTTTTCATCTGATATGCTAGATTGTACTCTTATATTATGTAAATCTCATATGTCTGAATATATGGAGCTTTTCTCCCCGGGCCTTTGCTGAAAATGGGCATATACCCAGTCTGACTTTCCCGGTCAACAAATGTAAAATAAATAAATATCAAGTACAGAGGTAGTTATTCACATGTTTTTGGGGCTAGCATGAAAATCTATCAATACAGCTAGTATCTAGACTTGCAATGGAATATATCTATATCATACTGAATTTCTCCTCATAAGATGAGAGAGAAAACCTTCTCCTTTTCATTAGCCTCCTACCAAGGTACCACATGCTTTGGCTGTACAGATAAGATGCAAAGGACCTGCATTAGTTTAGACACAGTAGTCTAGATATGTTTAAATGCAAAGACTGAAAGGTCGGAACCAATATCACTGAAATTGAAAATGTTATTGTTGATAGGTACCAGGACTAAATTTGGGAATCTCCATAAATGGGCATTATGGATCCTACCTGTTATTCTCCACCGCACCAACTTGCAGCACTCATCTTCTGCAACTCCAATGACCTGGATCTGGGTTGGCTGTTTAACTTAACAAGTAGCTGGGACTGGCACTGATGATTCCTCTTTTGAAAACTTTGTGAATTGTTTATGTGGTCAGGTTTTGAGAGCCACTGAAGGCACAGCTACTTCACTGGAGGAATTAGAAGCTAAGTTACATTTTTTATGGACTGCCCTTCATCATATCTACCTTTCTATCTCTCTCTCTCTATATATATATATTTTTTTATTTTCCCTCTTCCATTTTTGTTTTAGAAGAGTTGCAAGACTTAGTTTTTTTTTTTTTAGTAGAACAAGATTTTTTTTTGTAATTTGTAATTTTTTTTTAAATGTCTTTCAGGTACCTGTGAATTTTATTTATTTTTTATTTTTCTCAATTCCAGATCAAGAAAATTCAGTTACAATTTCAATTATCGACATTCATCAAAAAATGCTAGCATAATTTTTATCAGAATCGACATTAGTACATTACTCCCCATATTACTGCTCAGAAATATCTCATCTATTGGGATACCTAAACTATGGACACCTATTAATAACCTTACTGATTAAATAAATAATAATAATTTATTTTCTGTTATCTTCTGTTTGCCAGTAGGACACCAAAATCTTTTAAAACCACTAATCATAATAGTTATCCACATAATAAATATAATTTATAACCAAACTTCATACATCACCAATAATCTAACCACTTTACTAACTACAAATAAAAATAAAATTATACACAAAAAAGACCATGTTGGCAAATCCCTAACTTTCTTTCCAGCAACATGTTTAGAAACTACATCATTCTACACAGCAGCCATCAATTTCTGTTTCTCTACTATGCTCCTGTAATCCAACCCTGTTTTATATAGGAAACAATTTTATTCACTCTTTAACTGTATATTAAGCAGCCAGTGTAACTATTTATATATATACTTCTCTCCAGAAACCTTTCTTATAATACACAATTTTCTCTATGATGTAATTCATCTATCAGGAGACATCTGTCTCAGAAAGTAATATTATCTCATCTTCTAGTCATTTTTTGGCACTATCCTAGTATTTAAAATAATTTCATTCTTACATAAATGTAATTGTCTATCATACCACCCAGCCCAAAAAATGTGTTAGAACTGTAAACTTTGTAGGGGAGATGGAAAGTTTCTGTATCTGTTTTAATTGCATCCATATAAAAACAAGTCTGAAAAAATACATTCTTACGTTTCTTCCTAAACCATCATCTCTAACCCAAAGAATTAACTTCTGTGAATATTCTACTCAATCTGGGAATATTCTGCTAGATCTCTGTGAGATACTGATGGAAACAATTCCACGTAAAAAATTTAATCCTGGACTTGGTTGCATAGCTTGTTAATTGACAAATTCAACCCCACATTAAGTCAATTTCCACATCTAATAAAGCTTGCCATTCCTATATTAGTACAATTAAGTCTGTCTATCTGTCTAAATGAAGATCTGTCAGTGTTTTACATACCAACCCTTAGCATAGGAAGTTTCACTTCTAGCAACTAACATGAAGGTTACTAACTGCAATGCCTTTAGTTTCATAAAATCAAGCAAACATAAATGCCTCACTTTTATTGCTATCTTGTCATACTTCCATCTCAGCATATTTTGCAAAAGGAATTTACTTACTCTTTGGTCTCAGGTTCCTCGATATAGTAGCCTTCAAAGCTGCTCCCCTAAAAATTCACTTTGGTCTGCCCTGATTTCGACCTTTGTTGACCATATCCACCCTGCTTTACCTACAAGGCAGTACCGACTTCAATCATTGCTTCACAAATAGCATGCTAAACACCCTGCTTTAGCACATGGACCAAATTTTTACTCACATAAGGTTTCTCTCCTTTTTGCAAGTATCTCCAACAACTGTCTTTTTCATAATCCTATAGATTCTCATTAACTAAGGAGGTCAGCTGCTTCCATTTAACCTTACGCAGTTCATACTTGGTAAATGCAAACCTTTCAATTGCAAAGCTTCAAAATGTAGCTGAGGCTTTGTTACATTCATTCCCCATAATTCTTGCAGTGTTCTTAATTTTCTTTTCTTCCAAGCAATTTTGACTTACTACCATCAATAATAAAATTCTGTACATATTCTTTGCTGACCTTACTAAATTTTGTCAAATATCTGCTAGAAATGTTTTACATACATTTACAGTACAAATGCAAAAAAAAATGTAATGCCAGCAGCCTCTGATTTCAGTCTCAACAATTTTCATTGCTTAAAACCAATTTTATTTATTTATTTATTGCAGTTTGATTACCGGGGAAGTCCACTGGGCATGGAGCCCGTTTTCAGTGGAGGCCCGGGGAGAAAAGCTCCAGCAGGAAACAGCAGTTAAAATTGTTAATACAATTACATGCAATTACATGAAAACAATATAAAAGTTATATACATATTCAGAGACAGCTTCATTGGAAATAACAGTTATCAGCAGAGAATAAATCTCAGTTTCAAATGCTTATGGAGGAAGATACTGGCTAATGCAAAATAAGATTAGGAGACTGATATTTAGTAATCTGAGGTGAGGATTTAGTAGAGGTAAAGTAAGGTAAAGGGGGATAGCCTGGAGAGAGGTGGCAGGATAAAGTGGGAGGGATGGGCTGAAGAGAGCAATTGCATTTCCTGTTTTGATAGAGATAAGAATGTAGGTGGTTTTTGAAGTTGTTGAGGTTCGTACAGGATCTTAGAGTTGAGGGCAAGGCATTCCATTTTTTGGCTATAATAAAGGATAAGAGTAGTTTACCTGTGGTGCGCTTTGTTTTTGAACGGAGATTAGGTTTTGGTGGGAAGATCTAAGTTGTCTAGGGGGAATAAAGTTGTAGAATGTTAGAGAGAGCAGGGCAGTTGGAAGGGTGGAACAGTAATTTGTGGGCAACTGTGATCTGGAGAAAGTCAAGGTGTTTGGGGAGTTCGAGCCAGTTTAGGGAGTGGAGGGAGGAGCAGTGATGTGAGGAGGATTTGGCATTGGTGGCAAATCTGGAAATTTTGTTGTGGCATTGTTCCAGTTTGGAGGTAAATGAGGAGGGGAGCACCTTACAGAAGGGAGGGAAGAAGGAAGGAAGAGGCAAGGGTAAGTCTGGTGTGAGGAGAGAGGAAGTGGTTGTTTCTGTACAGTAGGCCAAGTTTTATGTGCATTTTTTTGATGTTTAGCTGGATATGGTTATGAAATTTTAGTTGGTCATCAATGGTAACGCCGAGAAGCTTGGTAGAGGGTACAATTTCAATGTTGGAGTGGTTAAGACTGGTAATTTGAAATGAGTCCTTATCCAGAGAGGAAGATTTGGTAGGAGAGAAGAGGATGATCTTGGTTTTGTTTGCATTTAGGGCAAGATGATTTTGGCGCATCCAGTTTTCAGTGGTAGAGAAGGCATTCTGTGTTAGGGTTTTGAGTTCAGTTAGATTGGGGGCACAACAGATTAACGTGGAATCATCTGCATATTCCACAACTTTTGTGTTAGGGATGGCTTTGTGGAAGTCGTTAATAAAGATGTTAAATAGTAGTGGGCAGAGTATGGAGCCTTGGGGTACTCCTGTGGGGTTAGGAAGGAAGAAAAACATGGCTTGGCCCCACTTCTTCACAGCTTGGCCCCTGTTAGAAAGGTAGCTAGAGAACCAAGACAGGGATTTCTGACAGAGGTTGAGATTAGAGAGGTGGTTTAGAAGGTGTGAATGAGAGATAGTGTCAAAGACTTTGGATAGATCTAGAAGAACAGAGGAGACTATATTACCGGAATCACGTGCAGAGTTGATAGAATGCAAGAAAGATAGAAGGGAGGTGGTAATGCTGTGTCCAGGGCGGAAGCCGTGTTGTGTAGGATAGAGAAGTTGGTGTTTGGTAAGGAATGGCAGGAGCTGAAGGTGTATACATTTTTCAAGTATTTTGGAGATAGGGGAGAGGATTGCTATGGAGCAGTAGTTGGATACATTGTAATTTTTGTCTCCTTTGTGGAGAGGCAAAATGAAGGCAGAGCGCCATAGTTTGAGTACGTAGGATTCAAGTAGAGACCTATAAATAAGGATAGAGACAGGTATGGCAATAGTGTCAGAAGATATTTTTAGGAAGGAAGATGGAATGCTGTCAGGGGCATTAGAACAAGGCTTTAGTTTGTGGAGAAGTTTTCTTATTGTGTTGGTGGATACTGGTTTGAGTTCGAAAAAGGGGGCAGGAGATAAGTGAAGTGATGATTGAGCAGGGAGAGGGGAAGGGTTGTTGCTGGTGAAAGTTTTGGTAAGTTCTGCGATAGTGGAGGTGAAAAATGAATTGAAGAGGGAGGCTATTTCAAGGTCAGATTTGCTGGTGTCAGGGGAGGGATTGTTTTTTGTACCTGGTTTAAGGAGGGAATTTATGGAGTTCCAGAATTGTTTGGGATTTCTTACATGGTTTTCTTGTAGTTTGGAATAGTAAGACTTTTTATCTTTAATGACTTGTTTTTTGACTAGGTTTCTTAACTGCTAATATTTAAGAAAGGTTTCTGGTTGCTTGAGTTTAAGGTGGGCTTTCCAAGTTTTATCTCTTTGTCGCATTCGCTTTTTTGTGTCATTAGAGAGCCAGGGGGAGCTATTTGTTTTGACTCTTTTTGTTCTAATAGGGGCGTGGGAGTTAAGGACAGTTAAGAATGCAGAGTTGAAGAAGTCAACAGCTTCATCTAAAGGTAGTGTTTTAGGGGGTTCCAGTTAATTAGTTTTAGAGAGTCAGAGAAAGAAGTGGGGTTGAAGTTAGATAAGTTACACATTTTAATGTATTGGTGAGAGTGAGGGGAGGAGGGAGTTGCTCGAATAGCGAAAGCAGGGAAATGGTCTCCTAATGGGTCAGGAGAAATGCCTGATTTTACAATTTTATTAGGAAGAGATACTAGGATCCAGTCAAGTATAGAGCCATGGGGATTTGTTTTGTTGGGCCGAGTAATAGAGTTAGTAAGTTGGGTGAATTTGAATAGGTTGATGGCTACTGAGGGATTGGTGTTATTTATTTTACCCCAGTCAATATTTACATCATCCAAAATGAAGGTTTCTAGGTTAATATTAGAGGAAGTCCAAGAGAGGATGTCTTCCAGAGTATTAGTATTGTTGCCTGGGGGGATATATAGGCAAATGATGCAGATGCTTTTATGGTGGTTTATTTTTAGAAGGCCAATTACAATTTCAGTGTTGTTGAAAGAAGGGATGGGGTTGGTGTAAGGAGTTATGGACAGGAGATTGGAGTATATTAGTGCAACGTCACCACCTCTTTTATTTGGTCAGTCAGATCGAAGGCAGTGAAATCCTGGAGGCAGGAATTCAGAGTCAGTAATGTGGGGTTTTAGCCAGGTTTCAGAGATAGCAGCTATGTCAGGAGAATAATGGTTGAGCCAGGCATGGAAGAGGGTTAATTTATTTTTTAAGCTTTGGGTGTTAACAGAGAGAAATTTGAGGTTTTTGTTAGAGGGTTTGTTGTTGGAGTGGGGGAGATTAGTGGGAGAAGAGTAAGGGCCAGGGTTAGGGTGAATATCACCTGATAGCTTAATGTAAGGGGGATATGGGATGTGTTTTTTAGGTTTGAATTTTGATGGAAGAGAGTAGTAAGGATTAGGTTTAATTTTGAAGTTCATATTAGAGGTTGGGAAATGTTTTATTTTTAAGAGAAGGATAGGGTGGGAGTGAAATAAAGAAGCTGAGATGTTGTGGTAATGAGAAGCTAGGGGGTGATGTGGAGTGAATGGGGGTGAGTGTAAATGGGAATCAGTATAGGAGGAAATTTGATATAGGTATAATAGAAGGAAAGTAAAGGAAGAGAGGAGAATGAATTTGGAAGGCAGAGAGGGCATGGTAGTGGAGTGAGGCTGGAGGTGATAGAGAAAGATGGTAAAGAGGTAATAGGAGTTTGAGGAAGTGGTCAGTAGAGGAAAGGGGAGGAGGAAGGGGCGGGTAAGGTGTGTTCGGATTGGATGGAGTAGAGGGAGGGGTTGGAAGAGGGGGAATAAATGCAGGAGCACTGGGGGCATGTGGGAATTGGGGGCCGGGTAGGGTAGCGGAGTGAGCCCGTAGGGCGAACGGAGCGGGAAGAGCCAAGGAGGCAGAAGGCCTGAAAACAATCAGTGACCTGAGGCAGGTGAAGGAGAACAAAAGCCAGGGTTGTAGGTAAGTGTTTGAAATAGTTTTATTGTTTATACTAGGGGTTTTGAGTTTGGTTCTTAAGATACACTCTGAAAGTAAGAATATAGGTGTGTGGAGATGATGATTATAGGTTCTATGGGGTCGGGTAGTGAATACTTCTAAGCAGGGAAAGTTAGAGGAGCAGGGAGAAAGGACTAATTGCAGTACTTTAGTCTGGAGTAATACTGCCACCTAGTGGGAAAAGGAGGGAGGTACAGTCAGAGGAAAGGATTTTAAAATTCTTCTTCAGAAATTCCTCATATGTTTTTGATAGGAGTGCCTCAACCAAGTCACCTCTGCACATTCAGAGTATGCAGAATCCTTTCTCCCTGGTTCTGAGGCTCTGTACAATACACTGGTAGATTAATATTTTGGTTAAGGTAAACAATTTGGGGCATGAATGAGGGATTTTTTTCTTAATGTGACCCATATCTCTATGGAAGACCAAACAGGATTTATCCACCATGACAGCTTACAACTCAGATTTTCTTCTTGCAGATGTCAGAACAATAGTGAGTACAGTTTTCCAAATCAAGAACTTAAATAAGCTTGATGAGCAAGTTCAAATGCAAACATGGTTAACTTTTCCAACATAAATGTAAGATTCCAAGATGGCGCAATCTGTTTACTAAGAGGTCTCATAACTAAAACTCCCTTCAGAAACTGTTTAACTAGAAATAAGAGAAGAAAGTGCAGCATTCATGGGCAGATATACTAAAATTGCTACAAGATGCACCTTGACAGAGGAGACGAAAAGGCTAGAGGATAGTAAACCACACAAATATTTAAGCACTAGTGTTACATAATCCCTGATGGGACCCTGGCTATCGGCTAGACACCAACTAGAAAATAATTTCAACTTGCCAATGTAAAACTTCTAGTAGCAGGTTTTCTTGCTTTCTTCAATACCTACTGCAAGCCCTCAGGAAATAGGTGTTTAAAAGGAATCAGAACTGAATTGTCCAGACAGTTAGTTAAAGCTACTCCAGACTGGGGTACATCAAACTCCCTCGTCTCATGCGAGTAGGTCCAGTTTGTGAGGAAAGCCAGTGGAAACTACCTTTGGCCAATCCCATACGAAGGGAGACACAATTTTGTCAAGGACAAAAGGGGTTCATAACAATGATTTTTAGGGAGCCCTTCTAATCTTCAGAATTACCCTGAATAGGATGCACAAGCCAGTGCATTTCTTTGTGCCGGTCCCAAGCCAGGATAAATGGGGAGGGTTGTGTCAGGAAAGGCATCCAACGTATAACTTCGCCAAATCATTTCATGCGGTCACCAGTAAATATTTCCATACTGTATCGGTCGAGGCCCAGATTAACAACGACCGCCACCAGTACTGTTAGCCAACAGGGTGCTGGAGGAAATTGGGCTACTGTTGGCCGAAGGAGGAGAAGAGGCAGAAGGCATGGCCGAAGGCAGGAAGAGAGGAGAAAGGCTAGGACTGTGGTAGTGAGGGTCAGAACTTTGAATGTTGGCAGTATGACTGGTATAGGGAGAGAGCTAGCTGATATGATGGACAGAAGGAAGGTTGGTATATTGTGTATGCAAGAGACCAGATGGAAAGGGAGTAAGGCTAGGTGTATCGGAGGTGGGTTCAAATTGTTTTAATATGGTGCGGATGGGAGCAGAAATAGCGTAGGAGTTATTCTGAAGGAACCGTATGCAAAGAGTGTTTTGGAGGTGAAAAGAGTGTCGGATAGAGTGATGTTTATGAAGTTGGAAATTGATGGTGTAATGATGAATGTTGTTAGTGCATATGCTCCACAGGTTGGGTGTGCAACGGATGAGAAAGAAAAATTTTGGAGTGAATTGGATGAAGTGGTGATGACTGTACCCAAGGGTGAGAGAATGGTGATTGGAGCAGATTTCAATGGGCATGTTGGTGAAGGGAACAGAGGGGATGAGGAAGTGATGGGTAGGTATGGTGTTAAACAAAGGAATGCAGAAGGTCAGATGGTAGTGGATTTTACAAAAAGGATGGACATGGCTGTGGCGAATACGTATTTTAACAAGAGGGAGGAGCATAGGGTGACATACAAGAGTGGAGGAAGATGTACACAGGTGGATTATATCTTATGTAGGAGGGCCAGTTTGAAGGAGATTGGAGACTGTAAGGTGGTGACCAGAGAAAGTGTAGTTAGGCAGCATAGGATGGTGGTTTATAGGATGCCGTTGGTGATCAAGAAGAGGACGAGGAGTGTGACGGCAGCACCAAGGATCAAATGGTGGAAATTGAAAAAGGGTAATTGTGAGGTGGAGTTCAGGGATGAGTTAAGACAGGCACTGCGTGGCAGTGAAGAGTTACCAAATAGCTGGGTAACTACAGCAGAGCTAGTAAGGGAGATGGCTAGAAAGGTGCTTGGTATCACATTGGGACAGAGGAAGGACGACAAGGAGACATGGTGGTGGAATGAGGAAGTACAGAAGAGTATACAGGCAAAGAGGTTGGCAAAGAAGAAGTGGGATTGTCAGAGAGATGACGAAAGTAGACAGGAGTATAAGGAGACGAGGTGCATGGCAAAGAGAGAGGTGGCTAAGAATAAGGCATACGAAGAGTTGTATGAAAGGTTTTGCACTAAGGAGGGAGAAAAGGACCTGTACCAATTGGCTAGACAGAGGGACCGAGCTAGGAAAGATGTGCAGCAGGTAAAGGTGATAAAGGATAATGAGGGAAACATACTCACAAGCAAGGAGAGTGTGTTGAGGAGATGGAAAGAGTACTTTGAGGGGTTGATGAATGAAGAGAATGAGAAGGAGAGAAGGTTGGATTATGTAGGGATAGTGAATCATGAAGTGCAATGGGATTAGCAAGGAGGAAGTAAGGATAGATATGAAGAGAATGAAGAATGGAAAGGCTGTTGGCCCAGATGACATATCTGTGGAAGCACGGAGGGTGTTTAGGTGAAATGGCAGTGGAGTTTTTAACCAGATTGTTTAATAAAATCTTAGAAAGTGAGAGGATGCCTGAGGAATGGAGAAAAAGTGTTTTGGTGCCGATTTTTAAGAATAAGGGTGATGTGCAGAGCTGTAGTAACTACAGAGGGATAAAATTGATCAGTCACAGCATGAAGTTATGGGAAAGAGTAGTGGAAGCTAGGTTAAGAAGGGACGTGATGATTAGTGAACAGCAGTATGGTTTCATGCCGGGAAAGAGCACTAAAGATGCGACGTTTGCTCTGAGAGTGTTGATGGAGAAGTACAGAGAATGTCAGAAGGAGTTGCATTGTGTTTTTGTAGACTTAGAGAAAGCATATGACAGGGTGCCTAGAGAGAAGTTGTGGTATTATATGAGGAAGTCAGGAGTGTCAGAGAAGTATTTAAGAGTGGTATAGGATATGTACGAGGGTAGTGTGACAGCTGTGAGGTCTGAGGTGGGAGTGACGGATGCGTTTAAGGTGGAGGTGGGGTTACATCAATGATCAGCTCTAAGCCCTTTTTTATTTGCAATGGTGATGGACAGGTTGACAGACGAGATCAGACAGGAGTCCCCGTGGATTATGATGTTTGCAGATGACATTGTGATCTGTAATGAGAGTAGGAAACAGGTGGAGGAGACCTTGGAGAGATGGAGATATGCTCTAGAGAGAAGAGGAATCAAGGTCAACAGGACTAAGACAGAATATGTGTGTGTGTGAATGACAGGGAGGATAGAAGAATGGTGAGGATGCAAGGAGTAGAGGTGGCGAATGTGGCTGAGTTTAAATACTTGGGGTCAATAGTTCAGAGTAACGGTGAGTGTGGAAGAGAGGTGAAGAAGAGAGTACAGGCAGGATGGAGTGGGTGGAGACGAGTGTCAGGAGTGATTTGTGACAGACTACTACCTGTAAGAGTGAAAGGGAAGGTCTACAAGAGGATAGTGAGACCAGTTATGTTATGAGTTGGAGACAGTGGCATTGACAAAAAGGCAGGAGTTTGAGCTGGATGTGGCAGAGTTAAAGATGTTAAGATTTGCATTGGGTGTGACAAGGGTGGACAGGATTAGGAATAAGTATATTAGAGGGTCAGCCCAGGTTGGAAGGTTTGGAGACAAAGCCAGAGAGGCAAGATTACATTGGTTTGGACATGTGCTGAGGAGGGATGCTGAGTATATTGGGAAAAAGATGCTAAGGATGAAGCTACCAGGTAAGAGGAAAAGAGGAAGGTCTAAGATAAGGTTTATGGATGTGGTTAGAGAGGACATGCAAGTGGTTGGTGTGACAGAGCAAGATGCAGAGGACAGGAAGAAATGGAAACAGGTGATCCGCTGTGGCGACCCCTAACGGGAACAGCCGAAAGAAGATGATGATGATCAGTAGAAAGGCATACAGCAAGAAGTTCTCCTGTTCTATTCTCAGCTGGAGTGCCTTCTGTGTGGAGTCTGCATGTCCTCCCTGTGGTTGAGTGGCCTCCAACAGACATGCATGAATGGGCGTGCCTTCGCTGAAGGTTGGGCTGGCAACTCGGCACCATAAAAATCTAATGACAATCATTAGCGGACCGGAGTTCTGCTGTGGCGACCCCTAACCGCGAAAAGCCAAAAAGACAAAATCAGTAGAAAGGCAGACAGGACATTCCTGGCAATGGGAAAGAACCAATATCTGTTTTCCAGGATTGTTTGCATGGAGTAATGCAGCAGAATTTTAGTCATCTGTTTTGAAAGGAGTCAAACAAATCTACTTGACGTTCACCCCACAGCTGGGTCAATTCCTGGAAGACTCCTCATTCAGTTTCCATTTGTGCGAGTCTGTTCTGGTCCTGCTCAGCTTAACTACCACTATGTTTTGTTCTGATGGAATGTAAGACGCCTGGAGGGTTAAAGAGTACTGAAGAGCCACCTCCCAAGTCATCATAGCCAACCTGCACAGAAGATACAACCTGGTGCCGCCATGCTTGTTTACCATCACTGTGGTGTTGTCTGTAATCACCTGAAGAGGTTTAGGTGACGATAGATGATGAATAGATTTTAAGGAATGAATTATAGCCAATACCCCTTTAACAATGATGTACTTTGATCAGTCTGAGGAGTTCCTCAGGCCTTGCCCCTTTACTTCAAAAGATTGGCCAGGAGGAAAAAATGGGAGACCTGGATTTACTTCTATCTGTAGTCTCCACCATTGCAGTTCTTTTCTGACAAAACTACAACCTGAAATTCCGAAGGATGCAAATGTTAGGTCCATATGTTTTTTTTTTTTTAGAAACCACTCGATTTTTTCATCTGTAACTTAGCAACAAAAATCATGAAAATCATGGGAACTCTGGTTCCTTAGTCATGAACCCTAAGATTCTGAGATATTCTCTCACTGACATCTGAGACTGACTTGAGAAGCTCAAGAAAGTTTTCAGATAAAAATCCACCTTTCTCCAGCCTTTTACTGAGAGGTGTCTAAAACACAGCCCAGAAAGACAATCTATTGTGTAACATAATCAAGGAGGATTTCTGAAAATTTATCTGGAATCCCAGATTGGTCAGAAGAGAAGCCCATTGCAATAACTCTTTTTTTAAAACACCTTTACTAAATCATATCTTAAGTCATAGGCACACATGCATTAATAGAAATGAAAAAAAACATGTAAACATTTTTTTCTTGCATTGCACATTACACATTTTCTTTCTTTATAACTGCCATTCACTCCAAAATCACATTCGCTCAATTCCTGCCTTACAGTAATAGAAATGAAAAAAAAAGTTAAAATATATTTTTCTTGCGCTGTACATTACGCTTTCTTTCTTTGTAACAACTGCCATTCACTCCAAAATCACACTAATCGCTCAATTCCTGCCTTCTCTTAAACCTCACTCCTCCTGAATGTTATTCTGCATGTTTTGTTCCCACAAATTCCATTTATTTCTATGTAATTTGCTCCTTCACTTTTCTAAAGATCCCACTTTCAGTTCTTTTAGCTTTTTAACAATATGTAATAATTCAGTTATAGTTGGTTTTAAGTTTGATTTCCATTTTCTAGTCATTATTTTTTGTCAGCCAGTAGCATTACACTTAACAAGGCCATAGTATGTCTAGGCAATTCAGATCCTGTGTGCCAGCTCAAAAGAATCATTTCCTTAGTTACATTTGTTCTCACAATATTTCTAACCGTGCACTCTAAGAAATAAAACATGTTCCCAGTTGCCTCTCTGTCTCTCTCTCTCTCTTTCCCACCAGACCTCCAGCATATACTATCTACCTGAGGAAAAAATTATTTGAAGTCTGCTTGGGCCATAAAAATACCCACGCAAACATTTCCAGTAAAAAAATATTAAATGTTCTTGACTTTGTTGTACACTTGGGAGCCATACATATGTCCTCCCATTGTTCCTATGTAAATTGCTTTTTCAGTCTCTCTTCCCAATCTCATCTAGCCTGTTAATGTTTGATTCTTATAGTCATCATGAAATATTTTACATGCTCTGCTAATTATCCTTTTTTAGCAGCAGATTCTGTTTTAGACTCTAGCAAATACTCTACCAGAGCATTTTTTTTCCAGTTAGGACTCCCCATCCCTTTATCTTTGCCTATACTCTGACATCAGTCCTGGATAGGGAAGGCAATATCTATCCTGCAGTCCAAACATTTGCTTGATCTCATCCCACTCTATTACCTTTATCCTTATGCTTAATACTTTGGTTTCTTTACTATTTGTTCCAGTAATTTCCAGACCCCTCTTGCCTATTTTCTGTACCCCTAACTCCAGAAATCCGTATTGGCAAAATCCCCTTTTTCCATTTCCATTCTTAGTTCTTAGAATACTTTCTGCTACGTTGTAAATATGATATTCTGTATGGCTGTTATACTCAAGGATCTGTGTCTAAAATCTTACTTTCTGCTTATTTCTTGAACTTTTACTCCCACCCCTGATCATCATCATCACTTTCTACTTTGATTTATAACCTTCTGCTTGTGTTATGTAAATGAGCCTTAACTACATAGCCCACCTTGTTCTATGGGGAAGATCAACTTATCCCCTTAACTCTCACCATCTTCCTCTCCCAAATAAATTCCTTCAACTCTTTAATTATTTTGGGTCTATATTATCATATTGCATGCTCAGAAGAGCGAATGACTGATAATCAAAAGCAAAAGCTTACGTCGAAACTTCAGAACAGCGGTTATTTTCCAATGGAAAAGAATTGCTGTTCCGAACCAAAAAAAAAAAAAAATAGTAAAACATTACTTAATGTGGGGGTCTTCGCCCACACACACCCTACTTAAATATACCAATCGCACTACAGTGCCAAAAAAAGGCAAAGTAGTGAAAGCAGCCAAATGAATTCTTTCCCAGGGAAAAAATTTGCTGAAATGTCGCTTCGCTATTTTGCCTTTTCGCACTTTACTCTTCGATAAAGATGCATTCGACAGCCTGCATCTGTGACGGCGTAATAGAGAACCATTATTTTCCATAACTTCTCCTCTGGTTTATAAAAATATGCCAGACCTGCTTATAAAACTAAAGGGTCTAAAGCTTTTTCATTGCTTGCTTATTACCCACATCCATAAACAAGAGCTTCCAGTTTCTCATTTTTTGTACTATCTTTTGTTTAGTCTTTTCCCTCATATCCTTAGCTGCCATAACAGAAGCCTTTTTAATCTATACAACTAAATACTTCATCTTATGGTGCCCCCATAAATATGGGTAATACTGAACAAATTCAAGTGTAGGTATATAATTTTCCACTATCAACTTTGCTTTATCTTCATTAATTTTATATCCTGACAAGACTTGAAATGCCTCAAAATGTTCCACAACACTGAAATGTATTTTCTGGAATTATCAAGTGCAAGAAAATATTATCTGCAAATAAATCTAACTTTTAATGATCACCATACCAATTATATCTTTGAATTTCTGAATCCTTTATTTTATTTGGCAATGGCTCTGAATACAAAACAAATACTAAAGGGAAAGAGGACACCCCTGTCAGGTTCCTCTGCTCAAACACAGCTTATCAAAGGGAAAACCTCACACCTTAATGACTTTCTCTGATCCTTCATATTTCTTCTTAATGAACCCTTTGTCGTATATCAGGAAATGAAAATGCTTCCATTGCCTTACTTACAAAATCACAACTTATTCTTTTGAATGCTTTCTCTGCATCAAGACCCACCAACAAAAGCCATATTTTCTTATATTTTGCTTCCCTCCAGATCACTGTTCCATTAATGCTGTCAAATGTTTGCCTGTCGTCCATAAAAATCACATTCGTCCATACCTATCACTTTTGGAAAAAAAAACTTTGCCATTCTCTTACCTAATACAGAAATTAATACTGTACAATTGTGGTTTAAAATTGAAATGGGTCTATATTAAGGTGGTTCTGATAGGTCTTTACTCTCTTTAGGTATTACAGGCACCACAGTTTCTTTGAAGATGCTGTTGTTTCTCTCCTTTTAAAGTACTATTAAACAAAACCTCCCAAATCTTTATCACCTTCTTCCCTCCTAACTTCCAAACTTCCTCAGGAATACCATCTGTTCTCGGAGACTTGCCTGCATATTTATTATACATCACCATTTTTATCTCTTCTCCTCCTATCTTTAACTATTAATTGTTCAGCTTCATCTTCCTCTAACCTTGGCAAAATGTATTCTTCCATAAATATTTCCATTTGTGTTTTTCTTGGTTTCCACGTTCCTCTACTTTATACAAAGTTATATAAAGTTACATAAAACTTTCAAAATATCTCTAATAACACTATAGGATCACTTGTTATTTTTCTTGTCATAGACTCCTTTTCTACTTTCTGTTGTCTAAGTCATTGTACTAAAAGTTTTTGACTCTGTAGTTATCAAAAAATAGTCTTAACAGCAATGTTTCTAAAGTTGTGCATATTACCCAAATACTCCATTATTTTCCATTTAGCACTATGCAGTTGCTCTTCTTCTTGTTTTGTGAAATTCTCCATATTCTGCAATACTTTAACCTTTGTCAGACCCTCTAAATAATTCTTATTACTTCTTAACCATATCTCCTTCTCTTTCATTTGACTTTTTGCTTTAATGAAAGCCTCAAAGAAAAAAATATATATACTTTCAGAACGCCATGCCCTATTCACTTAGAACAAATATACAAAACTATGTACATTTTTAACAGATACAGTTTAATGTCACCCCCCCCCGATAGGAGCAATTGCTCCAAATTGACAGTTGCACCCACAGGAATTACCTAATCTAAAATTAAAGTTACTCATGCTGAAGGTAATGTTACAGCCTGTGTTCACACTTTGATTCTTGTCTATATTTTTCTTATCTCTTGTTTCCCAACTATACATGAAAAACGGCTTGCATGTTTTCAGAAAACAGTAACTTTCAGTCCTAAGAAAAAGAGCACTGGTTACCTTTATATAAATATAAAGCAAAATTGCACACTGTTCTTTTAAATGCATGAGTATTAAAGCTGCTTGGGAGGGTACTATTTCTTATTCACTTCACAATTTCAAACTATTTTTCACTGAAATGCTTGCTACTGTACCGTTAAATTTTGCATTTCTCTTAGCAAGGAGTATACAGAACTCTCAAGATTAATTGCTTGTATCCCGTAATAATGGCTCTTGACATCTGGGAAAAGGCTGTGCAAAGATATGCAAGTCATCCAATAAGGGAACACGAAATGCCATTCCATCTGCAACCCAACGGGTAACTCAGAGAGCTGATAATGTAACACAGATATAAATAATCTGAGAAACGTCTTGAAGCCTTTGACTATGAGAACGTGGTGGCATGCATCTTTTAGATGTAATGTTACCAAAAAAATGTCCCAGGGGGATGAGGGGGAACAGATTCTGCTGGGTAACCATCTTGAATTTTGTAACTTCCATATAAAAAGACTAAGAAAGGAAATACCTAAGATTATTTTTTCCTTGGTACCAGAAAAAGAAAAGCCTTTTCCACTTTGGCTTAATGGCACCTGTTCTATGACTTCTAGGATAAGTTAATGTTGAAGAATTGGAGTGCAAAACTCCATTTGGTCCACAGGGTGTGGATGACCTCCTCTGAAAGGAGTTATTTGAATCCAGTACCAGTACCAAGTATATCCCTTCTGAACCACGTTTTACACCCAGGAGTCTAAAACTATCTGTTGCCAAAAAGGCATGCACAAACCTAGTTTCTGGGACACAGTTTAAGAGATGAGGCAGTGGGGTAGAGAAAGGGAAAAGAATGATTGTATAGTCATTCTGAAGTGTTAAGACTGCCTCTTTTAAGAAAAGACCCTTGTTTCTCTTCTTGTTATTCCACTTCTGACATCTCTTTTTTGTTTCCCTGTTTGGCTTAAGAAGCAGGGATTGTTTGCTCTCTTTCTTAGAAGGAAAAGAATATTTGGGAGATTTGGAAGAGAGAATCTAAAATATCTTAGAAACTCGCTGTATTAATTTTCCTCTCTCATCAAATTCCTTAAGGACCCAATTAGCTGATGGGCCAAAAAATAACAACTCATTATCTAAAGCTAAAATTAAAATTTCAGACTATAACTCATCAGAAAGCTTCAATTAAGTACCCAGGCATATCTACTCAACACTGCCACTGTGTAGCCCTATATACAGTATCTGCAAAATCATATGGGTCCACTTTCTAACCTCGAAATACTGAGATGTCAAATTTCAATATCGCGAGACTAGAATGTTGAAAGCCCACAAAACCGAAAACACATAATACCGACACCGTAAAATACCGAAAAAAAAATCCAAACCTCCCCTTACATAACACTACTTTATGTTTAAGCAGGGGGCAAGCCCCCCTGTGCCCCCCCACCCCTGCTACTTATATACACCAACTCCAAGGTTGCACTAGCACAAATAACACACACACACACACTTCAAATGTACATCACCACTTTCAACACTTACACAAACACAGTAACCTACCTACCCTAACCAAATCCTAAAACTTACCCAAAAACTAAATCAAACCAAAATCCTATCAAAAACCCTAACAAATTACAAATGTACCCGAATCTTCATTAATAAACACACATCGGCAGACACGCCACAACCCGGAAACCACAAACCATTAAAGGGACAGCACACAACATAACACATATCACACAGCAACTACTAAAAATGAGAAAAACTAAGATTCGATAAAATGCAGTTTCGAAAAGCTGCACTTTCAACATTCTAGTCTTGAGATACTGAAATTTGATATTTCAGTATTTCAAGATTAGAAAGTGGACTTGCAAAATCATGCACACTCTAAGGCATGTTTTGATACATAAGAAATGAACTCAAGTAGGCATCACCTTCAGGAGGAAGTCTAACAGATAATTTTCTCAAACTGTCTGCACAAAAATGAAAGTACAGTTGTGTAAGTTAAACTTACCATAACAGTAGATGTTCAAATGATCATTGCTGCAGTAACCTTAGATATGCAGCTTATATCCTGCTAAGGATATAACAGCTGGACAACTTAAACTTCAGGGCAACTTTCATGTTCTCAAACTGTCAGTCAACTCAAGCTTGGGCACAAAGCACTTCAGAGCTTTCCTGACAGCTGAGAGAGGAAGGCTAAGCCCTGAATGGAAAAAGCTAGGAATAACAAACAAAAATAAATAAATAAATATCCACACTCTGGTATAAAAGCACTCAGGAAAAAAAAATAGAAAAATAAGGGGGATGAAGAGAGGGAGTGGCTTCTGCAGCAGTGATCATTTGAATATTTACTGTTATGGGAAATTTAAATTACACAACAGTACTATGTTCATCATTTTTATCACTGCAGCAGTAGCCTTAGCTATATGGGTAGATTATCTTAGCTACCTACATTTGGCAGGTGTAATAAGAAGAGTCCAAGAGCCCCTACAGAATGGTCTTAGCAAAAGGTTGATCTGAAAGAGAAGGAATTAAAATTTTAGTGTTTTGTAAAATTATGTACAGAGGACCAAGTTGCAGCTTCTAGGATAGTTTTGGACTCCAACTCTTTACAAAAAGCCACAGATGAAGCCAAGGCCATGGTAGAGTGGGCCTTGATCCTACCTGGAATAGTTTTGTTAGTGTAAAAAAAAGCTAATAGTCTTAGACAACCATTTAGAAATAGTCTGTTTTGACACAGTCTGTCTCTTCTTTTTACCTTCACAAGAAATTAAGAATTGATCCAAAGATATGAAAGATTTCGTTCTATCAGGATAGAGCTTGAGTTGTCTGTGGACATCCACGGTACACAGTGTCCTTTCTCCCTCATTGTTATTTATTTATTTGTTGATTAGGAAAGTCCAACTAGGTCAGAAACCCATTTTCAGCAGAGGCCCGGGGAGAAAAGCTCCAGACAAATCGCAGACATTTTAACAAATTAACAGTTCTGTATACACATTACATACTCTTACAGAACAGTTACATTTTAACTTTAATACAAGATTACATACAGTTACAGAGATAACGCAGCTTAAATAAGCAAAACAGAGTAACAGTTTACGGTCAAGTCTATATAGGATATGAGGTGGGATTATATTTGTTAGAAAGTGAAGTAAGTCTAGTATGTAGTAATATTTGCAGGATTTAAGGGGAGATTCACAGGATTTAGAGACAGAAAAGTTGAAGTGTAGGATTACTGAGACACAGAGAGTGTGATGCTAAGGATGGTAGTGACAGAAAACAGTTTGGAGCCACCTGCTGAGTAAATGCTGCTTATGTTTCCAATCTTCTATGTTCTACATCTCAGTCTTTATAATTTGAGATATATAGTTAAGAGATAAGAGTTGAATATGTTAGTGTTTTGGAAGTGGAACAAGGACAGGTGTTAGTGTTTAGAAGTTGTTTTAGAGTAACTTTGAAGGGTTAAAAGGAGTCTAACAGTAATATTTGGGGGCAGGGTATTCTATAGCTTTACAATGGCAAAGCAGTAGCATCTTTGACCAGCTCTTTTGTTAAGTTTATGTACGTCTAGGAGCCGTTTATTACTGGAGTGGAGATTTCTGGATGGAGTGTATAGCTGTAGGATAACTTTTAATGCTGGCCAGCTGTCTGGGTGATATATTATTTTATGTGTTTGACTTAGTTGTACAAAAGTGAGGTAATGGGTAAGACTAGCCAGTGTAATTCACTGAGGACATAGCAGTGATATGTGTGATAAGATAGGCTGGTTGCAAATCTAGCAATTTTGTAGTAGCATGATTGAAGTTTGTTTTTAGAGTCATGTGGAGATTAGTGAAAATAGGAGTCCCATACAAGAGAGAGGGGAGCAAGAAAGTATTGGCGAGTATTTTTTTTGGTGGACATGTCCATAAAGTGCTTGTGTCTATAGTTTGCCAAGCTTAAAATGAGTGTTTTTAATTGTGTTTAGTATATGATTTTCAAAGGAGAGGTTATCTATGGTAATACCCAATAACTCTGATCGAGTTACGATTTCCTTACTCTTCTCTATGAATACCTTATTCTACATGCGGCTCCGTGATAAAGCTTGGAAACATTACCATAAAACTAAAACCACAGCTACCCTGAATGAATACAAAACACTCTGCAACAAAGTAAAAAAACGTATTATCTCAGACCGCAAAACCTATTTTTCTACACTCCAAACCAACCATAAAAACACAAAAAACCAAAACCTCAGGGGGGGGCCCCCCCTAAATTTAAAAGACCCCCCCCCCTTTTGGGCCTTTTGACCCCAAGCAGAGACCTCCAAAGCAGACACCCAAGCAGCCACTACCCCAAAACAAAACACGTGCAACACATATCTCACAAAGCCAGTGTGCCAAACAGTCACAGCCCTTAAGACTAAACAACACACCTGATACACTTGTAATAGGTGACTCTATCATCAGGCACACTGATGTCCCGCTCACCAGGCTGAACAAGGAGAGGGTCACGGTGAGCAGCCTGTCGGGCGCTAGGATCCGCCACATAACACAAGCACTCAGGTCACTCCAAGGCAAGTACAAATATGACTCAGTCATTGTCCATGCTGGTATGAATGACCTGAGACGTACCTCCCTGGACTACATGAAAAGAGACATAAAGGAGCTCTCTGAGCATGTAGCCCAGGCCAGTATGACCCTGACCTTGAGTAGCATCTTACCCTCACCAAGAATTATGCCACAATATGAAGACAAGACGATCAATTTCAACAATTGGCTTAAGTACTGGTGTCATTCAAAGGGGATCCAATGCCTGTCAGCTTGGGATGATATGCTTGACAAGCCACGATGCTTCGCTAGGGATGGCTTGCACCTGTCACCCCTGGGCTTTCGGATATTGGCAAAGGCTCTTGCTACCCCCATAGTGCCTTTTTAGGCAAGGCTCAAAGACAAACCCACCTCCATAGGTATCACAAGGGATAAGAAACTAAGAGTAATGCTACTCAACGCCAGAAGTCTAAACCTCAAGATGCACGCACTCAAAACTCTCCTTAGCATGGAGAACATCGATATCTGTGCAGTAACAGAAACCTGGTTCAGGGCTCCCGAGAGCACCCCAGCACTACCAGGTTATACCTCATACCATGCTTTTCGGCCCCAAAACTTGGACCGAACCACAAAAGGAGGGGGAGTATCGATATTCATCAAAGATACCCACACCTCCAGGTTGGTGGCAAAGCACGAAGCATCAGAGACTATCCATGTGCAACTAACAGTGGGTAAACTGCCTTCCAGTTTATAGCCTGCTACAGACCACCCTCCCAAACCCAGGAACCCCACTCTGCCTTCCTGAGAACACTGGAAAATATGAAGGTCTCTCCAAACACCATTATATTGGGCGACTTCAACTACCCAAACATAGACTGGGAGCATTACTCAAGCTCCAACACCCTAGCACAAAGGTTCCTAGAATTTATAAACTCAAATGCTATGGAACAACTTGTTACCACTCCCACAAGAGGGGAAAACATACTGGACCTGATCATCACCAACACGGGGACTCTATGCTCCAGACCAGAAGTGTATCCCTCACTGGTAAGATCAGACCATAAACTAATCTCACTGGATATTCACATCCCGACCCCACCCCCTGCCCAGAAAACCACAGTGAAAAACTTCTCTAAAGCAAATTTCACACTCCTCAAAACTGAGGTGGAATCCTTCAAAGCCCCCGGGCCTGTGGAAAATACGGCGCAGACCGCAGAATCCTTTATAAACGCATTCTATGAACACCTTCAGGAATGCATGGATCATGCGATCCCAAATAAAACCAAGACCCAATCCTCCAAAGGCAGACGTCCTGTCTGGTGGACCCCAGCCATAAACAAACTATACAATAGAAGGAGGAAGCTACTAAATGACAGAGCAAAATCCCAAAAAGGGAAGGCATCACTGATCAGTATTAGCAAAAAACTACGGGCACACATAAAATTGCCTAAGGCCAGCTTCGAGAGAAAAATTGCACAGGACACTAAGGATAATCACAACGCTTTCTTTAGTTTTGTTAGGAACCTGGGTGGGAATTCCCAGATATGCTCAGAATTAGTCCAAAATGACAAAAAATACACTGAACCCACAGACATTGCCAACATCCTAGCTGACAGGTTCAGCGCAAACTCCCCCCCCCTCCCCACCAAAAGGGCAAATATCTATCCCAGCAGAGTGCTGCCCCCCTGACATCTCAGATGCTCAGGTAAGAGCCGCCCTCTCCAAAGCAAAAAACACTGCATCAATAGGACCAGATGGTGTCCCGGGCTGCGTCCTACATGAACTCCAAGAAGAGCTAAACCCAAACATAAAACTACTGTTCAATCTCAGCCTTACTACAGGATATGTGCCCAAAGAGTGACGTACAGCAACAATGGTCCCTCTCCATAAAAGTGGTGCCTCAACGGATCCTGGAAACTATCGCCCCATAATCCTGACTAGCTTGGTCTGCAAAGCTATGGAAAGGATCATCATGGACCTCATAAATAAAGATATTGGGGACCTACAAACACTGGATCCTACCCAGTTCGGCTTTGTTAAGGGCAGATCCTGCCTCTTAAACCTGGTTGATTTCTTTGAAACAGTCACCAAGGCCATTGACGAGGGGAAGGTGGTCCACACAGCCTACCTGGACCTCGCAAAAGCCTTCTATACAATACCCCACTCGGGCATTATAGATAAGCTCACCAGCTTAAATATAAACCCTATGTCACTAGATGGATTGCAAACTGGCTCAAGGACAGAACCCACATGGTTAGAATTGCTGGAGCCATGTCAGACTCCAAACCAGTTACAAGTGGTGTCCCACAAGGCTCAGTCCTGGGACCTCTCTTGTTCGCCATATATTTCTCGGAGGTACAGGCCAACACGGAAGGACTGTAGCTGACCAAGTTCGCAGATGACTGCAAACTGGGTGCCATAATCGACTCTCCAGCCGACACAAGCATCCTCCAAAAGGGCCTCATAGAAACAGACAACTGGTGCCAGAGCCATGGCCTCAAGCTAAATGCCAAACAGTGTATAGTCATCCCCTTTGGCAAAAACAAAGTGCCCACAAATTACCACATAGGTGGTAATCCATTAAGTACAGAAGAAGTAATTAGGGACCTGGGGACCCAAGTTGATAGCAATCTCTCATTTGACAACCACATGGCCAAAGTGGTTAGAAAAACATTTTATATAGCCCACCTAATCATGAAGGGATTCACATCTAGATCAGGGGAGGTCATCTTGCCTCTTTACTCATCCCTCATCATGCCCATAATTGAGTACAATGCCCCTTTTGGGATGTACCTTACCAGACACCTGCAGCAACTGGAAAGACCCCAAAAGTACCTCACCAAGAGGATCAAAGGGCTCAAACAGATGCCATATGCTGCCCGGTTAAAGAAACTCCAGCTCTACTCAGTGGCATACCGCCTGTTCAGAGGCGATCTGTGCCTGACGTATAAAGCCATGTCCAACCCGGAATTAATGGACATGCTGCACCTCAGAAAATCCAAATCCCATCGAGCTACGCGCTCGAGAGACTTGAACCTCAGCACTGAAATAAATAGGACATGCTGGAGGGACAGATTCATAACCCAGAGGTTCCCTTCACTCTGGAATAAAATGCCAGTCCAGGTTAGGCAGAGTCCCTCATTGACTCTCTTCAAGAGGAATCTTGATGAGTGGATGGGAGATCGTACTTTTACCCCGGGTATCACTTCTGTGTCACTGTTAGACAGAGGCACAGTATTCTAACCTCGAAAAAGGGCATAGCAAAATAAATTTAAAATGGGTGGCGAAAGCCAAACACATTCTGGCTAGGCTTATAAATGCCCTAGGGCAGATAGCCTAGTATGAACCTATGAAAGCCCACAAAACCGAAAACACATAATACAGACACCAAAAAATACCGAAAAAAAAAATCCAAACCTCCCCTTACATAACACTATTTTATGTTTAAGCAGGGGGCAAGCCCCCCTGTGCCCCCCCACCCCTGCTACTTATATACACCAACTCCAAGGTTGCACTAGCACAAATAACACACACACACACTTCAAATGTACAACATCACCACTTTCAACACTTACACACACACAGTAACCTACCTACCCTAACCAACTCCAAAAACTTACCCAAAAACTAAATCAAACCAAAATCCTATCAAAAACCCTAACAAATTACAAACGTACCCGAATCTCCATTAATAAACACACATTGGCCGACACGCCACAACCCGGAAACCACAAACCATTAAAGGGACAGCACACAACATAACACACAGCAACTACTAAAAATTAGAAAAACTAAGATTCGATAAAATGCAGTTTCGAAAAGCTGCACTTTCAACATTCTAGTCTTGAGATACTGAAATTTGATATTTCAGTATTTCAAGATTAGAAAGTGGACTTGCAAAATCATGCACACTCTAAGGCACGTTTTGATACATAAGAAATGAACTCAAGTAGGCATCACCTTCATGAGGAAGTCTAACAGATAATTTTCTCAAACTGTCTGCACAAAAATGAAAGTACAGTTGTGTAAGTTAAACTTACCATAACAGTAGATGTTCAAATGATCATTGCTGCAGTAACCTTAGATATGCAGCTTATATCCTGCTAAGGATATAACAGCTGGACAACTTAAACTTCAGGGCAACTTTCATGTTCTCAAACTGTCAGTCAACTCAAGCTGAATTGACTAAGGGACAAGCTTGGGCACAAAGCACTTCAGAGCTTTCCTGCCAGCTGAGAGAGGAAGGCTAAGCCCTGAATGGACAAAGCTAGGAATAACAAACAAAAATAAATAAATAAATATCCACACCCTGGTATAAAAGCACTCAGGAAAAAAAAAATAGAAAAATAAGGGGGATGAAGAGAGGGAGTGGCTTCTGCAGCAGTGATCATTTGAATATTTACTGTTATGGGAAATTTAAATTACACAACAGTACTATGTCCATCATTTTTATCACTGCAGCAGTAGCCTTAGCTATATGGGTAGATTATCTTAGCTACCTACATTTGGCAGGTGTAATAAGAAGAGTCCATGAGCCCCTACAGAATGGTCTTAGCAAAAGGTTGATCTGAAAGAGAAGGAATTAAAATTTTAGTGTTTTGTAAAATTATGTACAGAGGACCAAGTTGCAGCTTCTAGGATAGTTTTGGACTACAACTCTTTACAAAAAGCCACAGATGAAGCCAAGGCCATGGTAGAGTGGGCCTTGATCCTACCTGGAATAGTTTTGTTAGTGTAAAAAAAGCTAATAGTCTTAGACAACCATTTAGAAATAGTCTGTTTTGACACAGTCTGTCTCTTCTTTTTACCTTCACAAGAAATTAAGAATTGATCCAAAGATATGAAAGACTTAGTTCTATCAGGATAGAACTTGAGTTGTCTGTGGACATCCATGGTACACAGTGTCCTTTCTCCCTCATTGTTATTTATTTGTTGATTGGGAAAGTCCAACTAGGTCAGAAACCCATTTTCAGCAGAGGCCCGGGGAGAAAAGCTCCAGACAAATCGCAGACATTTTAACAAATTAACAGTTCTGTATACACATTACATACTCTTACAGAACAGTTACATTTTAACTTTAATACAAGATTACATACAGTTACAGAGATAACGCAGCTTAAATAAGCAAAACAGAGTAACAGTTTACGGTCAAGTCTATATAGGATATGAGGTGGGATTATGTTTGTTAGAAAGTGAAGTAAGTCTAGTATGTAGTAATATTTGCAGGATTTAAGGGGAGATTCACAGGATTTAGAGACAGAAAAGTTGAAGTGTAGGATTACTGAGACGCAGAGAGTGTGATGCTAAGGATGGTAGTGACAGAAAACAGTTTGGAGCCACCTTCTGAGTAAATGCTGCTTATGTTTCCAATCTTCTATGTTCTACATCTCAGTCTTTATAATTTGAGATATATAGTTAAGAGATAAGAGTAGAATATGTTAGTGTTTTGGAAGTGGAACAAGGACAGGTGTTAGTGTTTAGAAGTTGTTTTAGAGTAACTTTGAAGGTTTAAAAGGAGTCTAACAGTAATATTTGGGGGCAGGGTATTCTATAGCTTTACAATGGCAAAGCAGTAGCATCTTTGACCAGCTCTTTTGTTAAGTTTATGTACGTCTAGGAGCCGTTTATTAGTGGAGTGGAGATTTCTGGATGGAGTGTATAGCTGTAGGATAACTTTTAATGCTGGCCAGCTGTCTGGGTGATATATTATTTTATGTGTTTGACTTAGTTGTACAAAAGTGAGGTAATGGGTAAGACTAGCCAGTGTAATTCACTGAGGACATAGCAGTGATATGTGTGATAAGATAGGCTGGTTGCAAATCTAGCAATTTTGTAGTAGCATGATTGAAGTTTGTTTTTAGAGTCATGTGGAGATTAGTGAAAATAGGAGTCCCATACAAGAGAGAGGGGAGCAAGAAAGTATTGGCGAGTATTTTTTTGGTGGACATGTCCATAAAGTGCTTGTGTCTATAGTTTGCCAAGCTTAAAATGAGTGTTTTTAATTGTGTTTAGTATATGATTTTCAAATGAGAGGTTATCTATGGTAATACCCAATAACTCTGATCGAGTTACGATTTCCTTACTCTTCTCTATGAATACCTTACTCTACATGCGGCTCCATGATAAAGCTTGGAAACATTACCATAAAACTAAAACCACAGCTGCCCTGAACAAAACACTCTGCAACAAAGTAAAAAAACATATTATCTCAGACCGCAAAACCTATTTTTCTACACTCCAAACCAACCATAAATCTAACCCTAAAAAATTCTGGGATGGAATCTCCTCCTTCCTCAACCCAGGTAAAAAAGACAACCCCTGTCCTCTCCCAAATGCCTCCTAACTGGAACTAGCTTCCCAATTTAACTCCTTCTTTATAGACTCCATAGCCAAACTAACATCATCTTTCACAAATAATTCAGCTTCCCTACATCAACTCCCTCACATCCCTTTCTCCTCTGTTAACTCCAGCTCCCAATCTCCTCTATTTTCCATGAACCCCATCCCTGTCTCTACTATAAAAAAACTACTTCTAAAACTAAAACCATGTTCTAATCCCCCTGACGACATACCCTCCTACTTCCTAAAAATAGCAGCAGAAGCCATTGCCCTCCCTATCTGCATACTAATAAATCGATCTGTTTCAGAATGTCATGTACCCCAGCTCTGGAAAAAGGCCTTTATTATTCCACTTCATGAAGGGGTCGGCAACAATAACATCCCTAACTTCCAACCTATTGCTAGCTTATCCCCATTTCTAAACTTCTCAAAAATGTATCCACCTACAACTTCTACCCTATCTCTTAAGTAATAACCTTCTTAATCCTACCCAGCATGGTTTCCGACCTGGCCATAGTACCACCACTGCTCTCCTCTCCTTCCTAGAAACTGTTAACAATGCCCAAGACTCCGGTCACATTGTGTCCACTCTGCTGTTAGACCTTTCTAAGGCCTTTGACACCATCTCTCACAGCCTTCTCCTTACTAAACTCTCCAAACTAAACCTATCCCACTCTGCTATCTAACAGGCAACAAGCAGTCAAGTTATCTAACAGGCAACAAGCAGTCAAGTGGCAAAAAAGCTATTTCACCTTTCCTAATTACTCCCACAGGTGTGCCCCAAGGTTCTATTCTAGGACCTCTCCTATTCAATATTTTCATAAATGACTTCTGTCTTGCCATCCCTAATGCTAAACTCATCCAATACGCTGACGATTCTACAATAATCTGCTCTGCCACTTCTGCTTCCTCATTAGCAAAATTAACTCAGGATGACTTTTCTTCTACTGAACAATGGATGCTAGCAAACCACCTGGCACTCAATGCAACCAAGACCAAACTAATGATATTCCCCCCTTCTAAACCACCATCCTAGATAAAGATCCATTCTCTATCATCAGCCAAAATAACACACCTCTCAAAATAGTCTCCACCGGAAAACTATTAGGAGTCCTCATTGATGACCAACTAAAGTTTAATAACTATCTACATGTAAACATCAAAATAACACACAAGAAACTTGGCATGCTCTACCGCCACTACCGCTACATCTCTCCCTCCACCAAGATCATTCTTGCTACTACTTACCTCATATCCCTTCCCTCTTATATGGTGCCGCTATCCTTACTAATCTACAATCCTCCCTCATGTCAAAACTCTCCTCCTGCTACTACAAAATTTCTAAATTTGCTACTGGCCACAGTTCTCTACCCATCACAGTACATCCCTACATCAACTGAACTGGCTTGAGCTACCCAATTATCTCACCTACACTCAACTTATCCAAGCACACAAACTTACTTTTAGCCCCTCTCTATGCCCCTTCCCTTACCTCTATCTTCCAAATGCAGGTACCAAATAGATGTCTAAGGTCCAACTTCTAAAATCTAATTGAGCTACATAAACCTGTCCATCCAACAGGCAAACATCTTCTATCCTTCTCTGTATCATGCTATTGGAACTCTCTCCCACCACATATCTGTATCACTAGCAGTCTCTCTGGTTTCAAAACTTTACTCCACTCCCATCTAAACTCACAACAGGAATGCTCCTGCTCCAACCCTACATAGCTTTCTCAACCATAGTTACTCTCCACAAGCTAATACATCTGCTATGCGCTTCCTATTATCTTATATTCCTAACAATAACTTTTGGAACAATCTTATTTTATAAAAACTGTAAGTTGAATTTTTATTGCAATGTTTCTTTGCATTTTTTGTATTTCAGTTTGTATTGTATTGGTCTTATTTGTATTTTGTACTTCTCTGGAGCTTTTCTCCCCAGGACTCCATGTTGGGTGGGAGCAATGAGATTCTTTTCAGCGAGATGTTTCATTAGTTGCATATGAATACACTTTTCTAGTATTTTAGATAAAGGGGAGAAGATAGAGATGAGTTGATAGTTTGTCACCTCACTGGTTTTACATCCTTATGTAAGGGTGTTACAATAGACTCTTTCCAAAGTTGAGGAACTTTGGATTTGATGATAAATCTATTTATCAGTATGCTGACAGGGTAGGTTATAGCATCTGCTGTGAGTTTTAGGTATTCTGACAGTAGGCTGTATGAGGAGAGGGAGCAGGGTTTTAATTTAAGAACCTTATGCATTAGAGAGGTGGAAATAGGTTGCAGAGAAAAAGTAGGAGCCACTATGATAGTTGTGAAGGTTTCTAGACTGATGTGGTTAGTAGTGTTGGTATTACTATTTAGTGGGTCAGATGTGGGTGGATTTGGTGTTGAGGTGGAGTTCGTATCTGTTGGAGGATGGTTTACTAGTTTAAGTATACTTTCTAAGAAAAGAGAGGTAAGCTATTTCAGATGGATTTTTGCCAGGAGCTGGAGAGGGATTTTGAGTGGTACCTGGGGTGAGGAGTGCTAAGACAGATTTCCAGAATTTGGGGGTTTTGTTTGTTTTGGTTGGTTAGTTGTTGAGATAAGTAGTTCCTTTTGTCAGCAATGACTAATGTTTTGGATTTATTCCATAGCTGTTTGTATAAAAGTAGGTCTGTGTCATTTTTATTCTTATACCAGTTTTTCCAAGCTTGGTCTCTAGTTTGTATAATCTGTTTTGTGGACTCAGTAAGCCATGGTGTTTGGTTTATTTTTGTTCTTTTGGTATGGAGAGGGGCTCAGTTGTTAAGGGTATCTAAGGTAACATTGTTAAAGTGGGAAATGGCATCATTCAGATGTGAAGATTTTAATGGGGAACAATTTGTTTTTAAGATGTTACTGAGAGCTTGTTGGTTGAAATTAGTTAGATTTCTTGTAGGTATGTATGGATGGACTTTAAACTCTTGAGGGGGGTTCGGTAGGTATAGGCTGGTAGATGGTCACTTAGGGTATTTGGGAGTGCACTAGAATATGAATATTTGTGAGGTTCTGATACTAAGATCCAGTCTAAGGTCACACCTAGGTGATTTTTATTTTGCATTCTGATGGGGGTAGTAATGAGCTGTGCAAAGCCATGAAGGTTTATACTATTTTCTGGGGTGTTGGTGATGAGAGCTTGCCAGTTGATATTTAGGTTTCCCATAATAATAATAATAATTTCATTGCTAATATTTGTGGTGGTCCAGGAAAGGAAGTTTTTTTTTTCAGTACTGAGATGTTTTGGCCTTAGGATGTAGACTACAGCAATACATATTTCTTTAGACTTATTTAGTTGTAATGATCTAAAGAGAATCTCTGCATTAGCAAAAGAAGGGATTGGTTTTAATAGGGGAGAGATGGCATATGTATTGCAGTAAATTAGTGCTACACCACCTGCTTTTCAATTTTTTCTGTCATTTCTTAGTATGTTATATCCTGGAGGAACTATTTCAGTATCTTGAATATGAGGCTTTCACCAGGTCTCAGTAACTGCAACTATATATGCAGAGTACTGTGTGAGCCATGAGTGAAATTCTGTAATTTTGTGACAAAAACAGCATACATTAATTGTTGTAAGAAGCATATTTTTAGAGGGGAGAGAATGAGCAAAGGCGGCAGGCTGAGAAGGGCCAGGGATGGGATAAATATCTTCTCCACACTGGGAAAGTTTGAGTAGGTGGGTAATGAGGTGGGGTAAAGGAATGTAGTTTTTCTGGTAGAGTTTGTGACTGTGAGGTAGTTGGTTTACTTTGGTGGGGGTGGAAAAAACTGGATTTTATTGAGGTGGAGAGGATTGTATTCGAAAATACTGCTGCTTATATGAGAGAAACTATCCATGTGCATGGTTAGAGGTGTGGCTTGAGTGGAAGTTTTTACAGGTGAGTGTGTGAGAGAGCATTTGAGCTATGTAACTTGTATAAGTATGCTTAGTGAGGTGGTGGGAGACAAAAATGGAAAGAACGCAGTAAAATGGAAGAGGCATAGTGAAAGTATGATGGGATATGTTTGTTGGTTTTGAAAGAGGAGAGAGTAGATAAATAGGGGGAGAGGTTGACATATAAGATGACCCAGCTGTGTTTGAGTCTATAATGTAGGAGTAACACCTTTAAGAGTAATAGTTGGTATACAGGGTGGTAGTTACTACTGAATAAGTATTAACAGTGTGTGGTGGGAGGAATTAGTTTTGATTGGATGGTGATGGTGAGGGGAAGAGTTATGGAAGGAATAAGTATAACTGTATGGGAGGTGGGTAGGAATGGGGGATGGGTAGGGGAGCAGAGTGAGCCCGAGCAGAAAGAGGAAGAATGCAGCAGGGCTACACTAGGTTGGAGCTGTTTGCCAAAAGAAAGACTATCAGAAAAAAGAAGTGGTTTGAGAATGCTTTATGTAAAGTAGAACAAGGAGAGAGACAGAGAGGCAATGCAGTTGCAGGCTGAAAAGTACAAATGCTGAGGTTTATCTTTATCTGAGTCTTGGGAGACAGAAGATAGGCATAAAAGGATGGGGAAAAAGTAAAGGAATTAGTGTTTTGGTGGTATGCCAAGACATTACTGTTAAGAAGTGTCTACTGTAGTAGAATAGATACACTCAAATGTACTTTAAAAGACAGGCTGGTTTGGGAGACTATGGAGTCCTTGCAGGTCAATGAAGTTCCTTTTGCTGGGTTCCACAGAATGAGTGTAGTTCTACTAGGTTTACAGCCTGTGTACACAGGGCAGTTTGCAGTTATAAAACCTTCAGTAATAGGCCAATAGAGTCCATCGATCACCACCAGAACTGTGTAGTGTATGTGCAGGAAGAGACTTGAAAGAGAAAAAGTATCTTTCCAAGTCCAGGAAAGAAAACAGGGAGATGGATAGTCTGGCTTAACAAACTCAGATGCCACTTTAGGTATAAAAGAAGAAATAATTCTCAAAGAAATCCCATCCCAAGAGAAAATTAGGTAGGGTTGATTCACCATCAGAGCTTGCAACTCAGATACCCTTTCAGCAGAGGTCAGAGCACTCAGCAAAACTGTTTTTCCATGTTAAGGACATCAAGTCAGCCAGATTAGCTGATTCAAATGGAGCAAGTGTTAGCTTCTCCAATACAAAATTAAGATCACAAGGGGGGAACACCAGTCTTTTTGGTGGTCTCATGCAAAACCACTTTCAAGAACATTTTAACATGAGACCCCACTGAAAGAGGAAGACCCATTGGCAGGCATACTGAAATGGCTGATAAATGAACCATGATAAAGGAATAAGAAAGGCCAATGGACAGTAACAAAATCAAATATTGTAGAACCAGGAAACAACTAGCCCTGTATGGGTGCTAGCTACGTTGTTGACACCAACTAGAAAACTATTTCCATTTGCTGATATATGATTTTTTACTAGCAGGCTTTCTTGTCTCCATTAATACTTGCTGCACATCCTCAGTAAACAGATGCCTAAAAGGAATTAAGACCTTATTATTAAGGCAGTTAGTTAAAACTGTTTGATGTCTGGGTGTAACAAATACCCCTGCTATTGTATTAGTAGATGCAGTCTTTCAGGAGGCTTGTGGTTATTGCCCCTGACCATTTCTAAAAGAAGGAAGAGCTATGGTTGCCTAGCCAGAAGGGAGTCAGCACAATGATTCTTGGGGATTCCTCCTGAATCTTCAAAAGTACCCTAGATATTAGAAGAAAGGCCGAAAAAGCAAACAGGAACTTTCCTGTCCAAGGAAAAGAAAAGGTATCTCCCTACCAGGCATTCTTGCATACAGTCCTGGAACAGAATCTTATAAGTTCATAGGTTCATAGATTAGTACTAGGCTAACTGCCCTTGTGGGCCATTTTAAGACTAGCCAATTACCCAATGTGAGAATTAAACCTGCACCTTGTGTTTGTAAGGTAAACAACTTAACCATTATGATGCCAACCTCCCATTCCCAGTTGATTGTTCAGAGAGGAGGCAAGGGCGATGACTTGAGGAACTCCCCATAGATGGATCAAATCTTGGAAGACCCCCAATCTAGTTTCCATTCATGAGAGTCTAACCTTTTCCTGCTCAGCTTGTCTACCACACAGTTTTGCTCTGATGGAATGTGGGATACCTGTAGAGTGAGATTGTGCTATGAATTATATCCCAAGCTAACATGGCTAGTCTGCAAAGGGGTTATGACCTGGTTCCCCCTTGCTTTTGATATACTATATGATTATGGTATTGTCTGTAACCACTTGAAGAGGCTCCAGGGACCAAAGATGGTTCAGAGAGTTGAATGCCTTGATCAGGACAAGCATCTCCTTGATATTTATGTGTTTGCATCAGTCCTTGCTGTCCCACAACTCTTGCGCTTGTATTCCTTCCAAAAACTGGTCCCCAAGAAAAGTCCAAAGCATCTGTGGTGACTGACTGCTTTGGAGCAGGGACAGAGAAGGGGAGACCTAGACTTAAGGATATCTACTGTCTACACCAAAAGATTTCTCTTCTGACAAACCCCAGTACTGGGATGTGAAAAGATTAATGGTGTTGATGCTGGGACCAAAAAGATTTCAGATACCACCATATCTTTCTCATGAGGAGTCTTGCCAAGAGAATGAGAATCATAGATGCCATGAGACCAAACACCTGAGGTATTCCCTCACAGTCACCAACGTCTGAGTGAATAACCTTGGAAATAGATCTAGATAATGATCTATTTTTTCCTGTGGACAAAAGGTCTTTGAACTGAGGTGTTGAAATGACATCCCAGGAACACAGTCCTGTATAAAGGAGTCAAGAAAGACTTTTGAATGTTCTCTTGGAATCCCAGCTTGTGTAAGAGATCTCTCACACAAGACATAGATTCCTGACACTTTGAAAAAGACCCTGCAGAGATAAGTCATCTGAATATACAAAAATGTGAATACCCTGCAGCCTGTAATAACCTATAATTATAGTGAGAAACTTTATGAACACTTTTGATGCAGTGGATAGTCCAAAGGGTAAGGCAGAGAACTGATAATGTGATCCAAACACACAAAATCTGAAGCCTGAATGCATGTGGATATGATGAGCAACTTTTAAGTCTAGTGTTGTCATGAAACTTTAAAGAAGTAGAAGAGGTAACAGGTTGTGAAGTGACATCATTTTGAATTTGGGCACTTATCACAAACAGGATTAAAAAAGAAAGATCCAGAACTGGCCTCCAAGCATTTTCTTTCTTTGGCACTGGGAACATCCTTAAATAAAAATTCTTCCCCACCTGGGAAGGAAGTACTGGATCTCAGTTCTTGCGACAGTGATGAAGAGTTTGATATAGATGAGGAATGACCCAAAAAAGGAAGAATTTCCTCACACTGCCATCTATAACCTTGATGAATAATTTTCAGAACCCATTTGTCAGAAACAATCTATTGCCAAAGAGAAAATGGAGATTTGGACTTTTTGGAAGAAAAAAATGGCCAGGTTGGGAGGGGGTCACACTGGCTCTTGAACAGTAATTCCGACTTGTTGGATTGTCCTTGGTTTTGAGGGGTTTGAGACTTCTTTTTGGAACCCTCTTGTTGTTTCTTCTTAAATGTCTGTTTTTTTTTTAGCCTGATTATTCTGTTTTTTGCCAGAATTGGATACAAAATTTGGAAAAAGAGGGCTGAAAAATAGAGATTCCTGGGATCAGCTTGCCCCTTTCATCACACTTTAAAAAAAAAAAAAAACTCTGCAACACAGAGTCCAAACACTATATCTCTATCTTAGGGAGAATTTAAAATCTCATTTTTAAGGTAACTTTGGATGTTCTGAGAATGCAACCATGCAAATCTCCTCAGAACAGTACTAGTGGCCATAGCCCAAGAAGAAGAATCAACAGAGTCATGCATACAGTGTAAACAATGAGTAATGACTCATGCAAGAGAAGAAACTAAGGTATTTAAAGTGGATTTTTCCTCACAAGCAGAAACTGCAAATAAAACAGTCCTCATACTTTCACAATTTGTCAGAGCAAACTTTAACATATGAGCCTGACAATTCAAAATTCTGAAAATCAAAGTTACAGAATCATACTTCTCGACCTTTTAGCACAAGAAATCTGGACAAAGCCATAAATAATGGGGGACAAAGGCCAAAAAATAGACAATTTTAAATATTGCTCTTATAAATTTAGAAAGTTGACAGAATAAGAAGTTATGTACCTACCATAACGTTCCATGTTAGTTGTCTTCTCTCGCCTTCTTTCTTGCTTGATGGGTTCGGAGCCGATCCTCTGCTTTAGCTCGAGAACTCCTTTTACCAGCTCGAGGCAGCCCCATATCCCATGATGCAAGGCAGTAAGTACCCAGATCTCGTTTGTTGACAAAGGGCAATAACACCAAGCATAAAATACTTCCCAAAGGAAGAAGAAACTTACAGATGGAAAAAGGACCAGGTCTGAATGGTCTTTAGCATAATAGTTTCTTATACAAGGTCTGTCCAGGCCAGGTGGAAGGAGGGAGGGTCGCCAGAAAGTAGGCGAGAAGACAACTAACATGGAGCGTTATGGTAGGTACATAACTTCTTAATGTTAAGTTGTCAATCTGTACTTCATTCTTGCTTGATGGGACCGCGTCCCTAGCACCTCTATCCTGGGTGGCTCAATGGAACAAACTCTTGAGGACTGTAGAGCCAAAACTGGCTCTGTCCCTGGAGGCCAAGTCCAATTTGTAATGGGAAACAAAGGTGTGAGGAGTGGCCCAAGTGGCTGCACAAATAGTGTCCAAAGGCAGTCTAGCTTGAAAAGCTGTAGAAGTAGCTAAACTCCTAGTTGAATGTGCTTTAGGTTTTGAGCACAGCTGTTTTCCCCTGATCGTATAAATTTCAGTGATGACCGAAGAAAGCCATCTGGACAAAGTCACTTTAGAAACAGGAAGGCCTTTTTATTATCCGCATAGGAAACAAAAGTTGATCAGATTTTCTAAATTTTTTGTTCTGTCCAAATAATATCTAAGCTGACGGTGGGCGTCAAGATAATGTAGCTTTGTTCAGCTCTATCTGAATAGTTAGGAAAAATACAGGAGATCAATGGATTGATTCAGATTGTTTTTAGGCGACCTTAGGTAAAAGGATGGATTAGTTCTCAAAGATACTCTGTCTTTGTGAAAAATCAAATAGGGGTCGAACCGAAGAGCATGAAGTTCAGACACCCTCCTGGCAGATGTAATAGCCACTAGGAATAAAGTTTTCCAAGAAAGATATTTCAGGGAACAAGAAACAGCTGGCTCGAAGGGGGAAGAATCAAGGATGTCAGCACTAAATTTAGATCCCACTGAGGAGGAGGATTCCTGATTGGAGGCTTTAGTAGGAAAATTCCTTTCAAGAAGGCCCTGCAGAGCCTATGGGACATAATATTATGATCTGCTATCCCGACATGAAAATTAGAAATAGCAGCCAACTGAACTCTGACTGTGGAAGAAGAGGAGCCTGCATGAAAAATCTCTGCTAAGAAGTCCAGAACTGCCTGAACAGGGGCAGTAAAAGGATCAATATTTTGGGCCTTAGCCCAATAAGAGAAACGTTTCCATTTGCTTGTGTAAATCCTCCTGGTAGAGGATTTTAGTGAAGCTACTATGATGTCTCTAACTGGGTTAGAGATCAAAGGAAAACTGGCTAAGGAAGGAAGTGGAGCAACCATGCTGTGAGGTTGAGAGAAGGGATTGACCGGTGCAGCTGACCGGATTGGTGAATCAGTAGATCTGGCACTGGGTCCAGATGCCACGGCTGCACCAAAAGGTGATGATGGAGGAACGGGAACCAAACTTGTCGAGGCCAGTAAGGGGCAATGAGAATCAATTTGGCTCTCAAAACGGTAGCTTTCTGGATCACCTGAGGATCAGAGGAAATGGAGGAAGGCATAAAGAAGTCCCTGGGGCCAATCCTGGGTCAGAGCGTCTCTGGGGATGGCCTGATAGAGGAAGAGGCTGAAGAAGTCTGGACATTTGCTGTTTTGGGGAGTAGCAAAAGATGCATAACATGGGCGACCCCATTCCAGAAAAATCTCTTCCGCTATGGATTGCTTGAGAGACCACTCGTGAGGCATGAGAATAGCTCTGCTCAATCTGTCGCTATAATGTTGGTTTTCCCAGGGATATCGTTGCTACCAGAAACCGATGAGAGGAGATCGCCCATTGCCATAGTCTGGCGCTTCTCGACACAAGGGGTAGGACTTGGTTCCGCCCTGTTTGTTGATATACCAAACTACAGACATGTTGTCTGTGTGGACTGCAATTGTCCCTACGGGAAGAAAGTCGTTGAGGGCTTGCAACGTTAAAAGCACTGCTCTCATCTCCAGGACATTTATGTGCAGATGGTACTCGAGCGGTTGCCACGTCCCATGAACCATCCTGCCCTGATAATGACCCCCACCCGATCAGGGAGGCATCCGTGGTGACAGTGGCTATCGGGACGGAGGTACAAAGCACCTGCCTTGGTGAACCTGAGGCGATGTGATCCACCAAGCAAGATGTTCTTTGCATGTTTGTGTCACCAGAATCTGGTGACGCATTGGGAGTTGCTGGTATGACCACTGTGTGAACAGCATCCACTGAAGGAGGCGCATGTAGAATCGAGCCAGGGAAGAAGAGTAATGGCGCAGCCATGAGACCTAATACCTTTAGAACCATTCTGGCCTGTACTTTCTTGCTGGCCAGAATGATCCTGACATGAGTCTGAATGTCTGAAACTCTTTGTTCTGTAAGGGTAGCTGACATCCGAACAGTGTTTAAGTTTAGCCTATGAAGGTAATAGACTGGCAGGGCGATAAGGATGACTTTTAGTTGACTGAGATGCCCAAATGAGAACAAAGGTCTATTGTGTAATCCCTGGCTTGTATAAGCTGATGCCTGGTGGTGGCTGACAGGAGCCAGTCGTCGAGATCTGGAAACACCTGGAATCCTTGGCGTCTCAGGTGAGCCGTGACCACTACCATGCATTTGGTGAACACTCTGGGGGCTGTAGTGAGACCAAAGGGCAGGGCTCTGAACTGGAAGTGACTGGACCCCAGCCGAGCGGAGAAATCTCCTGGAGCGTCTGTGAATTTTGATGTGATAGTAGCATCCTGAAGATCTATTGAGCACATCCAGTTGTCCTTCTGTAAGAAGGGCAGAATTGACTGAAGAGTGACCATTGAATCTTGTCTTCCTGACAGACTTGTTGAGTCTGCTGAGATCAATATTGGTCTCCAGTCTCCCGTCTTTTGGGGACCAAAAGAACCTTGAGTAGATTCGGGCTCTGAATGGTCTATTGTAACTGGCTGAATGGCTCTTTTTGCAGTAGTTTTATTTCTAACTCTGCAATCTCCCTTAGACCGGGTGGTACATCTGGAAGGGAACTTGAGGGAAGGACTTTCCTCGAAAGGAATTATGTAACCCTTGGATATGATCGACTGTACCCATCTGTCTTGAGTGAGGGAATGCCAGGCTTCTGGGTACAGTGATAATCTTACCCCGACTGCCCCCAAGGAGGGACAGCCGGGCAACACCTCAGGGATGCTGAAAGGGCTTAGCAGAGAGAGGCTCCCTGTTTCCCTGGTTCTTGGACCCCCTCTGCCTCTAGAGCGTCTGTTGTTGTTACCCCTCTGCCTCTAGGGGTAAACTGACCACGTGAATCGGCGTGACTCCTTGGGATTTACGGAACCACATCTTCCCACCCTTCTGTCCTTTGGGATAAGGCCTAGAAGGGGTGGAAAAACGGACTCCAACAGCAGAAAGAGTCTTGCCGTCCTGCTCACACCTGGTCAAGGTCTCCTTCACCTGAGGGCCAAACAAAGCTGACCCATCAAAGGGAGAATTTGTGAAGGGCCTTAAAGGATCCATAAAATCACATAGCCGCATCCAGGCTTGGCGTCTAAGAGCCACACCTGTGCCTGCGGCTCTACTATCCATCCGCAGCATAAGATATTAGCCGCATGGAGGAGTTAGCAATGGAATTGAGGGTTCCTAGCTGCGAAGCAATCTTTTCTTGAGCCCCTGCAGCTGTAGGTTCCTGAACTACTTCTCCCAGCTCCTTCAGGATATCTCTGGAGTCTGGTGAAGTGACAAAGATAATTCAGCGAGCATAGCAAAGGTCGCTGAGGAAAACATCCGCTTGCGGTACCTATCCATGGTCCTAGAGTCCTTATTAGGAGGATGGACGGGGAAGGATCTGCAAGTTCCTTTTGGTGGCGCAGCCACCACCATGGCATCAGCGGGACACCCTTGGTAAGGAATTGTTTGTCACTAGGGGCAGTGATAAATTTAGAAGGCCTCCTAGGGACTGGCTCTACAGAGTCAGGAGCTGTCCACGCCTTTTGCAATAACCTGCATAAGGGGGTCGAAGGCGGAGACACCCAGGAGGTGGAGGGCCGAGATCCAAATGCCTCTAGGTATACTGACTCATCCTCAGAGGGATTGTTGGTGGGCCAGTTTCCCCTCTGTTTCAGAAGTTCTAGGATGTCTGAGAAGGAGACATCCTCAGAGGGGATCTAGGGATCCCTCTGACTCATCAAAGTCAGTATTCAAGTGACAGACTGGGAGTCTACATCCTTCCTCTTACAAGTCCTCTTCCTAGGAGGTTCTCCCGGAACATAAGCAGAATCCTCGGAAGAGGGGAAATTCAATGGGGAAACCTTAGGCGGAGGATCTCTGGGTCCTGTAGCAAGAGAAGTGGCAGAGATGTCAACAGGTACCATAGAGGGAGGAGCTACGGGAATAGACTGCTGACTGATACCAGTGGCCAGTACACTCTTCATCACCTCGAATGCTCCCCTCCCAGGCAGGTCCGAGAGAACCCGCTCAAGAGCTAGGAACTCCAGGGACCACCGAAGGGAAGCCTCCGAGGCAGACGTCGGAGCCGAGCTCACCAAGCCCGAGGCGCCAAGGGGAAGAGCGGGCTCGGACAAGGGTCCGATGCCACGCACCCCTCGGAGGAGACCATGGAAGCCCGACCACGAATCCCTCTAAGGAAGAGGAGATAAGAGTAGGGGCTGAAGGAACAGAAGGGGTATCCGTCCTCCAGCCGTAGCAGTAACCATGCCCGAAGACTCCAACTCCAAGCTCTGGGGTAGAGTTGAAGGAGGAACTGTAACGGGGTGTGGACCAACAGTCGTCTGCTGAGACGGACTGTGTAGCATTTGGGCCAGTACCTGTGACTTGAGTAATCTACTGACCACTCTCTCTAGGTCATGATCTGACAACCTGGATGACCTTGAAGATCGGCTCCGATGGCTCCGTTCCGATAGAAGAGGCGAAATGCCGAGAATCGGCTCCAAGGGAGCCCTCGACCTCTTCCGGGAATGAGCCATCGGAGCCGATACTACAGATCCTGTCGGCGCCGACTTCGGAGCCGACAGAACGTCCAGCGAGCCGATACAGCCTGCCACATGGGTGTCGGAGCCGACATCGAAGTGGTCAAAATAGGTTCGCACCGATAGCCATCGGTGCCGGCGCGCTTGTAAGCCAGAATCGGCTCCAGCCGAGGATGATCTCGACTCAGCACGAAATGGGCCGCAGGCTTAGGAACAAGCCTGGGCCTTGGAAACTCTTGCTGGTTTTGATGGAGCCGACTTAGCTGGAGAGCCCTCCGGCTTAAGAAGGCCCCTAAGAACCAGTTTGTTATGTCTCTCCTGCAGGACCTCTGGCTGAAGGGGAGACACAAATAACAGTCCTCTGCAGGTGAAAGAGGGCCCAGACAATACAGGCAGGGTGTGACCACCATCTGTCAGAGACATCTTCTGAGAGCTGCACACTTCTTAAGACCCTCTCCTTTGACATGGTGCGAAAAACACACACACACACACCAGTCAAAAACTTAAATAAATACCAAAGGTATTCTACAAAACCAATACACACACCCTAACAGGGGATGGGAAGGGTTTTTAAGATACACTAACAAAAAATAAGGAGACAGGAAATTTCTGTCAGAAAGGAATAATATAAGTTTAAAACTATCAATACAAGGTTTTGGTAAAAATAAACTTCACAAAGTGAACAACTTACCAGGAGCTGGTAAAGAGAAGACCTCCCAAGCGAGATCTGGGTATCTGGTACTTACTGCCTTGCATCATGCGATATGGGGCTGCCTCGAGCTGGTAAAAGGAGTTCTCGAGCTAAAGCAAGTGCCGAGGATCGGCTCCGAACCCATCAAGCAAGAATGAAGGCGAGATTGACAACTTAACATTAAGGGGTTTTGCATTAAAATTAATGCTCTGGAGGGTACAGAGTCTGAAACTCAAATGTCTGCCATTATTTTCTGATTTCAATCTTTAATGATTTGCCAGAAAAGTAAAAAATTTGTGAAGACTAGACCAAAAATACAAAGCAAAAATCTGGACATTCTGCGAAAATCTGGACAGTTGAGAGCTAAGAGAAGTATACACTTTTTCCACATACCTGTCAGTTTCCCACCCTTATCAGAAAGAGTTGGACTGGAATTAACTAAGTACATAGTAGCAGAGGGATCAACTCAAGCTATAGCTGCTAGGCCAGGTTTGGGAATAGTGTAGAAAAATGTAAGAAACTGTGGAATTTTACACATCCTGTCTGCCTTTTTAGAGATAGCTATCTGATTATCAGCAAAATCACAGGTAGTAACACAAACATTTTGTAAAGCAGACAGAAGAGAAGGAGAACTGTAGGTTATGGAAAATTCTTCTGTAACAAAGTGTTTTTTGAGGGACAGAGAAAACTCAGTGATCTCACACGGAAAACTCAGGTACACTCTTAGCAGTAGTCTCAGAGAAACAGAAACACCAACAGAGAGAATCAGAAACTGAGCTCTTCTCTGAGTCTGAATCAGAAATCTGTGGAAAAAACTTATCTGTTCCTGTATTTTCCTTTTCATATTCAGAATCTTGAATCACTTCAGGAAAAGAGGAATTCCTCTTTCTTTTACCAGAAACTACTTTACAAGAAGGATCAATAACCAAATTAAACTTTGAGCCAGCCCCAGTAAACAACTCCTGTCCAAAGAAAATTTGAGGAGGAATAGATATATGCTTGGTTTTCCGTTTCTTTTTGACAGGAAAAAAAAAAAAAAGCAGGGCCAGCCATGTTACAAACGACAACAGCAGCTTCCCCAGGGATGGGCACAGCAGTCTGGCACAACAAGGAAATGTCCCTGTTCCCTCTCCCAGGACAGAAAAGAGTGGCTCTTCCTTGCCCACTATGGGGACGCCAACAGCTGCAGAAGACTTGCTAATCTCCGGTCCACAGTGGCTGTAGTGCTACACCACAGGGATCCTGGGTAAAGGATTAGTGGTCTGGGGTACAACAAATGGCCACGGCAGAGTCACCTACCTGTGGCTGAGGGCAAATTGCTAGTCAGCTGTGGTGGCAAAGGCTGGTTGCTTAATTTTTCTCTTTGTGGCTGGAAGAAGGAATAACCAATGGCCACTGCAGATTGAACCACTACTGGCTAAGGTGTTGACTGAGCCAACAGCACCAGCAAAGGATCCTTAGTAAGTATTTTTTCTTTCTAGGTACCACAGGAGAAGGATCAGCAGGCTGGAGGAAGTAGCCATGCTGCAGCCAAGGAAGAGATAGCAGATGCAGTAAGTGTTGCTGAAATGAGTCGGTCACAAGATAAGTTGCCAACAAGTGTCCGCAAGCAGCACATTTAACACTCATACTTTTTTACCCAGTCCTTCCATTAAATAAATGCATGAACAGCACAAAATCCCTTTCAGAATTACTTTAAAAAGTTATAAGCACACTGACAGAAAAAAGAAAATGACAGGTAGGTTGGCATGACGTGTACACAACCACTCATCATCTTCTTTTGGCTGTTCCCTTTAGGAGTCACCATAGCGGGTCTTCTGTTTCCATTTCTTCCTGTTCTCTGCATCATGCACTTTCACACCAACCGCCTGCATGTCCTCTCTCACCACATCCATAAACCTTATCTTAGGCCTTCCTCTTTTCCTCTTACCTGGCAGCTCCATCCTTAGCATCCTTTTCCCAATATACCCAGCATCCCTCCTCAGCACATGTCCAAACCAATGCAATCTTGTCTCTCTTGCTTTGTCTCCAAACTGTCTAACCTGAGCTGACCCTCTTATATACTGATTCCTAATCCTGTCCATCCTAGTCACACACCCAGTGCAAATCTTAACATCTTTAACTTTGCCACATCCAGCTCTAACTCCTGCCTTTTCGTCAATGCCATCGTCTCCAACCCATATAACATAGCTGGTCTCACTACCCTCTTGTAGACCTTCTCTTTCACTCGTACTGGTACCCGTCTGTCACAAATCACTCATGACACTCTTCTCCACCCATTCCACCCTGCCTATACTCTCTTCTTCACCTCTCTTCCATACTCACCATTACTCTGAACTGTTGATCCCAAGTACTTAAACTCATCCACCTTTACCAACTCTACTCCCTGCATCCCCACCATTCCTCTACCCTCCCTCACATTTACACACATATATTCTGTTTTAGCCCTGCTGACCTTCATTCCTCTCCTCTCTAAAGCATATCTCCACCTCTCCAGGGTCTCCTCAACCCGGTCCCTACTCTCACTACATATCACAATGTCATCTGCAAACATCAAGCACTATGTGAATAAAACACATTCCTCCCTGTCCCAAAATAAAATTTTCAATGACAAAATTCAAAGTTTACACAAGCAGTGCATATATTTCTACAAAAACAGTCTCCCCTGAATTAATTATAAAATGCCTGTAGCTAAGAATAGTCCCTGACAGAAATATTTTGATATTGTAAAAATGCAAAAGTTCTTACATGGGAAATAGGAGTGAAACAGTGGCATAGTGGATAGCACTGTCACCTCACAGCAAGTGAATCCACAGTTCAAATTTCAGCTGGAGTGCCTTCTGTGCAGAGTCTGCATGTCCTCCTTGTGTTTGCATGGGTATCCTCCTACATTCCAAAGCCATGCAGAAGGTGGATCGGAAACTCCAAATTGGCTATAAATATGAGCATGCGTGTGTGTGGTGTGGAAGAAATACCGCAGCAGGTCTAGCCATCCCAGCACTGTAAACCTTGCCTCTATATGATTGTCACTGTTGACCCCATTTGCAAAAAATGGGAAAAAGGGGTTGTGGATGGATGGATTACATGGGAAATACTGCTTTTAGTCAAAAAAAATTATTTAAAAGAAAACTTTCTTAAAAAATACAACAAATTTGATGTGGAAGGGTTCACCAACAGGTACTTACCTGCCTTTTAGCCAACTGCTGCTCCTGTGAAGTCTCTCAGCTGCTTCTCCTTGAAGCAATAAATACTACAGAAAGCTTAACTCTGACTGCTGATTTTCATCCTTGGGGATAGCCAATCAGTAGTCACAGTGAAGATGTGGGAGGGAGCCAGACCTTTGTGAAGCTGGTCAGTTGTTTTTTGGGCAAGAAACAAACCATATAACTTTAAGGTAACTGCAGTAGTGGGAATGATGAAGATCTTAATTGATATTTTGGTTGACAATTAGTAACTCCAGCTCCGTCTGCAGTATTAGCTTCCCAATGTTTATTTCAGCAGGCAACATGAATTAACAAGACTTCAGTAATGTTGCTCTACTATTTATCTACCAGTTTTTAAATGGATATTTAGGTTTTTGTTTTTTGTAGTGTTCAGGGTATAAGCATTCACACCTGAAGGATCTACCCTATGAAGTGCTATGTAACCTGTTAAATAAAAGATACAAATCTTCACTGATGTTCTAGACCTTTGTTCAGATATAAGCTATTCTGAGGCTGCTGAGGGTAGCTTGAATCACTCTTGAAATGACAAGTATCATTATCAGCAGAGCATCAGAAGCCCTACCATTGTCTAGAGGTACTTATAAGGCTCTTACCTACAATAGTGACTGTTTTGTGATTTGTTAACTACAACAATTAATTTTAATTTTGACTTCCCCTGGAAAAGTGTTATCAGTAAGCAATAAATGCAATTTTCTAAAACACACAAAACGATAAGTACAATTTAGGCATTTTTTTCTCATTAGTATTCCGTCCTCCAATGATTTTTCTGTAATAACCAATATATCCAACAATCCTGACTCCTTTCAAGAAATAAAAAAAAAAATCAAACCGTTGATCCAATTCTGGTCTTCTGGATAGGGTCTGAATGAAAGAGGTAGTTTAGGTGGAAACAGGGCATTTGCCTTCAACAAAGGCAAAAGTAACACAAATGAATAAATACCACAGACAACAGCAGTATTATTATTTAACACTTCAGGAAAAATGTTGACATTTATCTACATAAGACAACAAATGTCAAAAAAATAACAAAAAAGGAAACAGAATGTGAGCCATTGTTACTGTTCACCAAATGTACAGAAAACAAAATCTAAAAAAGCATGGAGCTCCACTCCAACACCAGTGCATGTGCATATGCCTTTTTCTAACATTAGATGGCATTCTGCTGATAATAGCTTCAATAGTAAACACATCACAAGAATGTAATTTACATAATACAAAAGTCAATAAATCAATGCCTTTGAGCTTTCTTTGAAATAAGACATTTTACTTTGACAGCTAAAGAAAGACCAATCAAACTAGTTCAGGAAAAGGAGTTAAAATAGGCAGTAAAAAACATGAAAATCAACCAGTCAAGGAATTATGCTTTATTCCTGAACTACTTTTCCAAGTAGTTTATTCCTATGAGGCAGCACACACTCTAGGGAGAAGGCGTAAGACTTTTTCACTTATGCAGTGGATACCTTTTATACCAAGCTCCAAAAACTAATAATTCAGATTCAAGTTTTAGTTTCTTAATCTATCCTTCTGTGATTTCAGAAGACCATGGTTGTTCAACACAGCTGTATCCTACATCTGCTAAAATGGGGTTCTTTTATGAAACTACCAACTAATCAGAAAACATGCTTATAGAATCTGTAAGCAGACTGAAATTCTAATGTTCTCACAACTTGCTAACCATGACTGTGACAAAGCAGTGCATGGCAACAAAAATGTCAATCCAACAGGTTGACACACTAACTCTTAGGTTCAAAGGTTCATAGGTATATACTAGGCCAACGACCATCAGGGCCTTTATAAGCCTAGCCATGCAGCCCAACCCAATTGTGTTCCTATGCATCATGGACATTTATTAGGACTGGGAATGTTTTGAAGTTTCTACAGGTTATGGGAGGGGGTGGCGGGTGTAGTATCTTAGTTTGGGCATTACTGTTTGCCTCTGTCTATCAGAGGCATGGAAGATAGACATAAGGTGGATTTTCAATTTCCAATCCATTGGTCAAGGTTATGCTTAACTAGGGTTTGGGATAGACTTGGCTTCACATGGATGGAGAGCTTGTTCCAGAGCATGAGGATCCTCTGAGACACATATCTTTCTCACCAACATGTCACAAGCAAAATTTAAAAGTTTTGGTGCACTGGTTCTGATGCTGTTCATTTTGCGGATGTGCAAAAGGTCTGTCAGAGCAGGATCTGAGGATGTCTTTTACACCATGGAAAGATTTGCCTCTCATTAATCTGTATGAGACTGAGTATAGAGATAAAGATTTAAGGTGATCTATATAAGCCAGTATAGCATTTCAGTGAGAGTGAATTGTTTGTGGTCATTGGCTGACTGGGGTTGCCTGGTCTACGCCTTGGAGTAAGCACCCCATTGGTTCTTTCAAGCTCTTTTTAAAGTTGTTCCAGGTTTCAACTTTGTTACTTAAGAAGTTAACTTGTGGCTGTTTCTGCCATTTCACACTGTGCTAATCGGACAAAGTCGGAGGAAGGGCTTTGAACTAACTAATCTGTGATATATAAATAGAAGTTATGTTCTTACCATAACGTTCCATGTTAGTTGTCTTCTTCTCGCCTTCTTCTTGCTGGATGGGTTGGAGCGACCTGGGCTCCCGGCCGGCACTCTAAAAGCTCGAGAGTTGGTTCCACCGGCAAGGCTCCCTTATATCCCACAATGCTAGGCGAGAGTTACCTCAGATCTCGTTTGTAAGCTAACCCCAGCTTATAATAGTAACAGAATAACTATAAACAGAGTCCACCTCTAACAACAGGGAGAAAGAAGGGTGACCTACATCCTGATTCAGGAAATATGCAAAGCAGCATTTGCCTAAGAAAAGAGGTGGTAGAAAGAGAGGTCACAATCACAACTCCTCTAGGTCTGTCCAGGCCAGGGGGAAGGAGGGAAAGAAGAAGGCGAGAAGAAGACAACTAACATGGAGCGTTATGGTAAGAACATAACTTCTATATGTTAAGTTGTCTATCTCGCTTCATTCTTGCTGGATGGGACCGCTCCCTAGCACCTTGTCCCGGGTGGCCTAACGGAACAGACTCCTGAGAACAGTGGAACCAAAGTTAGCTCTATGCCTAGAAGCTAAATCCAACTTATAATGAGAAATGAAAGTGTGAGGAGTAGCCCAAGTAGCCGCTGCACAAATGGTGTCAATAGGCAGTCTGTCTTGGAAGGCTAAGGAAGTAGCCAAAGCTCTGGTAGAATGGGCCTTAGGTTTATTAGGCAGCTTTTGGTGTCTAATCTCATAAACAAGGGAAATCAGAGATGTAAGCCATCTAGATAATGATACCTTTGAAACTGAAAGTCCCTTTCTGCCTTCTGCATAGGAGACAAACAGTTGGTCAGATTTTCTGAATTGTTTTGTTCTATCCAAATAGTACCTCAACTGACTATGAACATCTAGCCAGTGTAATTTTTGTTCAGACCTATTGGAATATTCTGGAAAAAGACAGGGAGGTCAATGCTTTGATTTAGATTTGACGTCGAGACTACCTTAGGCAAAAGGACGGGTTGGTTCAATAGGATACCCTGTCCTTATGGAACAATAGATAAGGAGGTCGACAGCTGAGTGCATGAAGTTCTGAAACTCTTCTAGCTGAAGTAATAGCTACCAGAAAGAGAGTCTTCCATGATAGCAATTTTAATGAACAGGAGGCTGCAGGTTCGAAAGGGGAAGAATCAAAGAAGTAAGAACTAAATTTAGGTCCCAAGGAGAAGGAGGATTTCTTATAGGAGGTCTGAGAAGAAAAACTCCTTTCAAAAAGGCTTTGCAAAGCTTGTGGGACATTAGGGCAGACTCAGAAATACCCACATGAAAGTTAGAAATAGCTGCCAATTGAACTTTAAGAGTAGAAGGAGATGAACCTGCATGGAAGAGTTCAGCTAGAAAATCAAGGACTATTTGGATGGAAGCAGTGAAAGGATCTATGTCCCTTTTTTGAGCCCAATATGTGAAGCGTTTCCACTTACTCAAATAAATCTTCCGAGTGGAAGATTTATGGGAAATATCAATATATCTCGAACAGAGTGAGATAATTGAGGAAGCCTGGCTAAGGTTGGAACTGGAGGAACCAAGCAGTGAGGTTCAGAGAGGGGAGGGAGCGATGTAACTGACCCGATTGATGGATCAAAAGATCTGGAACTAGGTCCAGATGCCAAGGTCGCTCCAGTAGAAATTGATGTAGAAAGGGGAACCACATCTGTCAAGGCCAGTAAGGAGCAATGAGGATCAACGAGGCCTTCTGAGCGATAGCTTTCTGTATCACTTGAGAGATTAGTGGGAAGGGAGGAAATGCATACAGAAGTCCCCGGGGCCAAACTTGGACTAGAGCGTCTCTGCTGGGTTGGCTTGGTAAAGGGAATAGAGTGAAATAATCTCTGCACTTGCTGTTTTGGGGAGTAGCAAAAAGATCGCAGCAAGGCTGACCCCACTTGAGAAAAATGTCTCACAACAGAGTCTTTCAGAGACCACTCGTGAGGCATGAGGATAGCTCTGCTCAATTTGTCCGCGATTTGATTGGACTTGGGATGTGCGTTGCTATCAGAAACGGCTGAGAAGAAATCGCCCATTGCCACAATCTGAGTGCTTCTCGACACAGGGGGTAGGACCTGGTTCTACCTTGTTTGTTGATGTACCACACTACAGACATATTGTCTGTCTGGATTGGAAGAGAGTCTTGAAGGGCTTGCAATGCTAAAAGCACTGCTCTCATCTCCAGAACATTTATGTGCAAGTGGCATTCGTCTGGTTGCCATGTGCCCTGGACCGTCCTGCCCTGATAATGCCCCCCCCCCCACCCGATCAGTCAGAGTAGCAACCGGAGGGAGGAACAAAGGGTCTTCCCAACAAGAGCTGAGGGAAGACATCCACCACATGAGATGATTTCTGCAGCCTCGTGATCATAATGGTGTGGGACATTGGAAGTTGCTGGTATGACCATTGTGTAAAGAGCATCCATTGAAGGATTATGTGGAATCTGGCTAATGGAAGCAGAGGTATGGCAGCCATAATTCCCAACACTTTCAGAACTAACCTGGCTTTGATTCTGTTGTTGTTGAAAAGGAGTGAGACCAGTCTGTGTATGTCTGTTATTCTCTGATCTGTTAGCCTCAGACATGTCTACTGTGTCTAGATTTGCGCCTATGAAGGTAATAGTGCGACAAAGCGACAAAACAGACTTTTCGCAATTTATTGAAATGCCTAACTTTTGACAAATGCGAAAAGTGTAATCCCTGGCCATCAGAAGGAGATGCTTGGTGGGAGCTGTGAGGAGCCAGTCGTCCAAATATGGAAACACCTGGAATCCTTGTTGTCTCAGGTGAGAAGCTACCACTGCCATGCATTTGGTAAACACCGGGGCAGTGGTGAGACCAAAGGGCAGGGCCCTGAATTGAAAATGACTGGTTCCCAGCCTGAAGCGGAGGAATCTTCTGGAGCGTCTGTTCATTTTATGTGATAGATCCTGAAGGTCTATAGAGCACATCCAGTTTCCTTTTCCCAATAGGGGAAGGATGGACTGCAGCGTGACCATCCGAAATCTTGTTTTCTTGACTGATCTGTTCAAGATACTGAGATCCAAGATTGGTCTCCAGTCCCTGTTTTCTTTGGAACTAAAAGAACCTTGAGTACATTCCGGATCCTTGCTGGTCTGCTGGAACTGGCTGAATTGCTCTTTTGCAAGCAGTTTTGAAATTTCCAAAACCGCTAGATCCCTTTGAGGGTGGAACATCTGGAAGGGATTTTTTGATTGGTTCGAATGCGAAGAAAGGGGATAGAATAGCCTTCGAAATGACGGACTGTACCCATTTGTCTTGAGTCAGGGATAGCCAGGCTTTTGGGTACAGTGACAACCTTCCCCGACTGCCTCCGAAGGTGGGCAGTCGGGCAACACCTCAGGGATGCTGAAAGGGCTTATCAGAGAAGGCTTCTCGATTGCCCTGGTTCTCGGAGCCCCTGCCTCGAGGCGGCGTCTACCATTGTTATTCCCGCTCTGCCTCTGGCGGAAGCGACTTTGTCGTCAGGCGAAGTCCCTTGAGATTGTTTACGGAACCACATTTTCCCACTTTTCTGGCCTTTGGGGTAAGGCCTAGAAGGAGTAGAAAACGGACTCCGGCGGCAGAAAGAGTCTTGCCATCAGTCTCGCACCTAGTCAAGGTTTCTTTCACTTGAGGACCAAAGAGAGATGATCCATCAAACAGGGAGTTAGTGAAAGACGTCTTGAAGGGGTCCATAAAATTGCATAGGCATCCAGGCATGCCTACGTAAGGCCACACCTGTCCCTGCGCCTACTCCCTACATCAGCCGCATAAGAAAGGAGGCGCATGGAGGAGTTGGCTATGGAGTTAAGGGTAGCCAGCTGAGTGTTCATTTTATCTTGAAAACCCGCAGCTGTAGGGTCCTTCAACATGTCACTCGCTTCTTTAATCAAGTCCCTTTGAAGACGAGTGAAATGGCACAGGTAGTTCAGCGAGCGATAGTAAATGTCGCTGACGAGAACATCCGCTTCCGCACCTGTCCATGGACCTAGATTCCTTGTTAGGTGGATGGACAGGTACTGAAGGATCAGCTAGTTCCTTCTTAGTGGCAGCAGCTACCACCATAGCATCCACAGAAACTCCTTTTGTCAAGAACTGTTTGTCTGCTGGTGCGTTATGAATTTTGAGGGTCTCCTGGGAGTGGGGTCCACTGAATCAGGAGCCGTCCATGCCTTTTAGCTACCACCTGCATGAGGGGGTCAAGGGGAGACACCCAGGAGGTGGAAGGACGAGAGCCAAATGCCTCAAGGTACACAGATTCATCCTCCGAAGGGTTGAGGGCTGGCCAATTTCCCTCTGTTTGAGGATTTCGAGAATGTCTGCAAAGAGACATCTTCAGAAGGGGAACGGGGAACCCTCGGAATCCTCTAAATCTGTGTCAGATGTAATGGACTCAGGTGAGTCAATGTGTTTCCTCTTACACTTCCTCTTCCGAGGGGCTCTTCTGCCAAATCAGGAGAGGCCTCGGAAGAGGATGATATACCCACAGGGGTTCCTGAGGAGCTGGCTCTCTGCGGTCCGGGATGAGGGAGTGAGTCGACTTGACCTGAGGCACCGTGAGGGAGGCGGATGGAGCCGACTGTGGAGTAGAGCCAGGCTCTAACACACTCCGCATGACCTCGAGCGCACCCTGTCAGGCAGAGCCAGAGGTCCCCGCCCGAAGCTGAGAACCTCCCTCGGCACCGACAGTGATGGCTCGAGGCCGATGTCAGAGCCGAACTCACCAGCGCCAAGCTCCTAGAGGAAGAGGGGTCGGACAAGGGTCGATGCCACTCACCCTCGGAGCCGACGAGGGAAGTCCGGCGCCGAGATTCTTCGAAAGAAGAAATCGGAGATGACGACGGAGCCGAAGACATCTGTATCGGCTCCGACGCTACCACAGTCTCGGTTCCGAGCTCAACGGAGTCGGAGGAGGAACATATTGATGGACAGGGGCAGGCATCGACTGATGAGTCGGGCTCTGAAGCATTTGGGCCAGTGCCTCGGACTTAAGAAGTCGACTCACTACCCTCTGAAGGTCATGATCCGACAGCCTCGATGACCTAGAGGAGTGAGATTTGTGGCTCCGTTCAGACAGCAGAGGAGATGCTGGAGCCGAGTGAACGGAGCCAAGGGATGGAGACCTAGATCTCTTCCTAGATGTCGGCTCCGAAGGTCTGGTCGGAGCCGACAAGGATTTCTAATACCTCGGCTCCAGCCGGAGCCGAGGAACCACAGAAGTTGTAGACTCATCGGCTCCAGCCGGAGCCGATGCAGGTAGGTTTAACAACCTTAGGTCTCGGCTCAGTTGCTGGAGCCGAGGACCTAGATGCCTTAGAGGGCTTCCCAGAAACAGAAAGGGAATCCTCAGGCTTAAGTAGACCCCTTAAGATCAACTTATTCTTTCTTTCCTGCAGGACCCTGGGACTGAAGCCGTGGCAAACAGCACAGGAGTCCTGCAGGTGCAAACCCAGGCAGTAGACACAAGAAGTGTGACTGTCTGTCAGAGACATTTTCTGACAGCACGCATCACACTTCTTGAAGCCTGAGACCTTTGTGTCTTTAGACATCCTAGAACAAGAAAGTGTAACCACACACACTCAGTCAGACACCCTGATTACACTATCTTATTTTAAAACTCAAAAAATAAAACTATAGCTAAAAGTTTTAATTAAGAGTAACACACACACACCACTAGGGAATGGGGAAAGGCCAGAAGGCCCGAGGGAGAACTTTTAAGTTCTTGTGGGAAAGAAACGGGATTTTCTGAAAAACAGGGGTAGAAATCCACTAAACTAAGGGAAAAGTAATTAAACTTAAAAATATATGGGTTTAAGTATCTATCTTCACTGAAGAATACACTTACCAACAAGCCGGTAGAAAACCAACACCTCGATCGCTGTAGCGGCAAACGAGATCTGAGGTAACTCTCACCTAGCATTGTGGGATATAAGGGGAGCCTCGAGCCGGTGGAACCAACTCTCGAGCTTTTAGAGTGGCCGAGTCGGAGCCGAGGTCGGCTCCGAACCCATCCAGCAAGAATGAAGGTGAGATAGACAACTTAACATCATTAAGTATCCTGTTTTCTGCTTATTTCTGAGTTATTTATAATACTTTTATTTTACTCACTTTGTATGAGGTATTAAGTAGAATTTTCTACGATTGTCAAGCATCTGGTTGGGTTTGTTTGTTCTGATTTTTGTTTTCCACCCTGCCTCCCTCCTGGTATCCTGTTTTTATACTTGGTGGCTTTGCAGTTGCCCGCCCCTACTGTAAATTTGATCTGAGACACTCCTCCCAGTCTAGTGTCATTACCTCATTCAACCTATTCTAGGGAGAACATTTGAGAAGGCCAACCCAGTTAGCTTCTGCTCCTTTCCCCTTTTCACTTTACAAAAAAAAAAAAAAAATTCTAAGCTTGTTTCCTGCCTTTCCTATAAGTTGTCTAGTCCAGATACAGATTTGCTGTATCCAGGACTGTTTGAAAGCTTCTGAGCCTGCAATTCTTTCTGTGTAGGAAGGAAGCCTTCTAGCTTAATTTTGTTTCTTAGAACTAGACAGTTTTCTAGTTTCAGTACTCAAATCTGTTTCTTTGAGCTTAGCTCTTGTTCAGAACTCATTGTAAGCACTAAATAAGCTACAAATTACTACAGCACTCAACTTTCCTCACTTGTCTAGAGGAAAACAGTTTTTAGTACTTAATAAATAAGCACCAATCCAGGCATGTCTAACCGGTGTTTTCTCCTGTCTACCTGATGAATCTGGGAATCTTGGGGCAATGCAGCAATTGCCTCATGTACACAGACAACCCTCTCCTCCTACCACCCAACACTACAACCTGTGAGAGATGCACTTATATAGCCAAACTGAAAGCAAAAAGAAGTTTTGTACCTACCATAACGTTCCATGTTAGTTGTCTTCTTCTCGCCTTCTCTCTTGCTGGTTGGGTTCGGAGCTGATCCTCGGCTCCGACTCGGCCATCTTCAAAAGCTCGAGAGCCGATTACTGGCTCGAGGCCTCCCCATATCCCATGATGCCTGTCACTAGAAACCCAGATCTCGTTTGGCAAGTCTAACTGCAGACATAAAAAGAAAGGAATCCTATCCCATAATGCATAAAATCCTTACCTTTGTGGCTACTGTCAGAGAGGAATAGCCAGAGAAGACTCAGCCAGTGAAAACCCATAAGGAACATTTCTCGGTCTATTAGGATAGGGGGCTGGTGGGTGGGACGCAAGAAAGAAGGCGAGAAGAAGACAACTAACATGGAACATTATGGTAGGTACATAACTTCTTTATGTTAAGTTGTCTATCTTGCCTTCATTCTTGCTGGATGGGACAGCGTCCCTAGCACCTAAATTCCTGGGTGGCTCATCGGAACAAACTCTTCAGAACAGTGGAACCAAAATCAGCTCTGCTCCTGGAAACCACATTCAACTTATAATGCGAAATGAAAGTATGTGGGTTGGCCCATGTAGCCGCAGCAACAATAGATTCCATGGGCAACCTAGCCTGAAAGGCCACAGAAGTGGCTAAAGCTCTGGTGACGTGACCTTTTGGTTTAACAGGCAATTCTTTATTCCTCAGTTGATAGATGAATGTGATGATAGTAGTCAACCACCTGGATAAGGTTACTTTCGAAACTGGGAGACCTTGTTTACCCTCAGCATAGGAAAGAAAAAGCTGGTCCGATTTTCTGATGTCCTTGGTTCTATGCAAAGAAAAGCGTAGTTGCCTGTGAACATCTAACTGATGCAATTTATATTCCACCCTGTTGGAGTGGTTGGGAAAAAACACAGGAAGGTCAATGGACTGATTCAAGTTATTCTCAGAAGAGACCTTAGGAAGGAAGGAAGGATTAGTCCTGAGAGCAACCCTGTCATTGTGGAACACTAGGTATGGAGGACGGATACAAAGGGCCTGATGTTCCAAAACTCTTCTGGCTGAAGTAATCGCTACCAGAAAGAGGGTTTTCCAAGATAAAAACTTCAAGGAACAAGATGCTGCAGGTTCGAAGGGGGGCAAAATTAGAGAAGCTAGAATCAAGTTTAGATCCCACGGAGGTGGAGGATCTCTCACTGGTGGCCTGAGCAGAGTAGTCCCTTTGAGAAAGGCTTTACATAGCTTATGAGACATGATATTATTTTCCGACATTCCCATGTGAAAATTTTAAATTGCAGCTAACTGAACTCTAATTCCAACGGAAGCGGACCCAGCATGAAATAGTTCCCCAAGAAATTCCAAAATGTGGTGTACAGGGGTTGAAAAGGGGTCTATACTCTTAGCCTCTGCCCAGGAAGAAAACCGTTTCCACTTACTAGCGTAGGTTTTTCTAGGCGTAGCCTTATGTGATGATAAAATAATTTTGCGCACAGAGGGGGAGATATCAGGAAGCCTGGCTAAAGTTGGAAGTGGAGCAATCAAGCAGTGAGCTGGAGGGATTGCAGGGACTGGTGCAGCCCGCCCGACTGATGGATCAGAAGGTCTGGAACTGGGTCCAGAGTCCAAGGCTGCTCAAGAAAATTATGATGATATAGGAACGGGAACCATATTTGTCGAGGCCAGTAAGGAGCAATGAGGATCATTTTGCAGCCCAATACGGTAGCTTTCTGTATTAGCTTCGGGGTTAGGGGAAAGGGACAGAATGCATACAGAAGTCCCTGAGGCCAATCGTGGACTAGAGCGTCTCTGGGGGAATGTCCAGGAAGTGGAAGGAGAGAGAAGAAATTGCTGCACTTGCTGTTGAAGGGGGTGGCAAAAAGATCGCAGCAAGGTTGGCCCCATTTGCGGAAGATTTGGTCCGCCACTACCTGATTCAGAGACCACTCGTGAGGCATGAGAATTGCTCTGCTCAGCCTGTCTGCTATGACGTTGGATCTCGCAGGGATGTGCGTTGACGGTCAGAAACCATTAGGAAGAGATCGCCCACTGCCAGAGTCTGAGTGCTTCTCGACATACGGGATAGGACCTGGTTCCGCCCTGCTTGTTGATGTACCACACTACTGACATATTGTCCATTTGAACTGCAATGGTCCCGGTAGGAAGAGAGTCCTGAAGAGCTTGCAATGCTAAAAGCACGGCTCTCATCTTCAAGACGTTTATATGCAGATGGTACTCGTGAGGTTGCCAGGTGCCTTGGACTGTTCTGCCCTGATAATGCCCCCCCCCCCCACACCCAATCAGGGAGGCATCCATGGTCACCGTAGCAACTGGAGGGAGGAGTACAAATGGTCTGCCCTGGGGCAGTGATGTGGAGAGACCATCCACCACGCAAGGTGCTTTTTGCATGCTTGTGTGATCATAATCATGTGAGACATGGGCAGCTTCTGGAAGGACCATTGATTGAAAAGAAGCCATTGGAGAATCCTCATGTGGAAACAGGCTAGAGGAATGAGTATGATCGCTGCTGCCATGAGACCCAGAGTTTGGAGGACGAACCTGGCTTGAATTCTTTTGCATCTTAATAGGACCTGCACATATTGGCGAATGACTAAAACCCTGTCTGGTGGAATGCTGGCTGACATGTCTTTTGTATTTAAATTTGCTCCTATAAAGGTGATAGACTGACAGGGCGACAATGCAGATTTTTTTAAATGTATTGTGATACCTAGACTGGAGCTAGTCTGGATAGTGTAGTCTCCGGCTCGCAGAATGTGATGCCTGGTAGTAGCAGGGAGGAGCCAGTCGAATAGATATGGAAAAACCTGGAATCCCTGCCGTCTCAGGTGAGAGGTAACTACTGCCATACATTTGGTGAACACCCTGGGGGGCTGTGGTGAGACCAAAGGGCAAAGCTCTGAACTGATAATGGCTGGCTCCCAGCCGGAAGCGAAGGAATCTTCTGGAGCGTCTGTCCATTTTGATGTGGTAGTACGCATCCTGAAGATCTATAGAGCACATCCAATTGTCCTGATCCAGAAAGGGTAATATGGACTGTAGCGTGACCATCCGAAACTTCGTTCTTTGCACAGACCTGTTTAGTCTGCTGAGATCCTTGCTGGTCTGCTGGGACTTGCTGGATGGCCCTTTTTCTTAGCAGTTTTGAAACCTCTTGAACTACTTGATCCCTTAGATTGGGTGGAACATCTGGAAGGGACTTGTTTAACAATGAGGGAGTGCGAACAAAGGGAATTCTGTAGCCTCCTGATATAACAGACCGTACCCATGTGTCTTGTGTTATGTCTTGCCAGAATCTTGGGTACAGTGATAATCTTACCCCCACTGCCTCCAGAGGCAGGCAGTCGGACAACCCTTCAGGGAAGCTGGAAGAGCTTGTCAGAGAAGGATTCTCTGCTGCCTTGGTTTTGCAGACCCCCTCTGCCACGAGGGCGGTGTCTGTTATTGTTGCCTCCTCTGCCCCTGGATGGGAACTCACCACGTGTGTCCGGCAAGGCTCCTTGGGATTTACGGAACCACATCTATCCACTCTTCTGACCCTTGGGATATGGTCTGGAAGGAGTGGAAAAATGGACTCCTACGGCAGAGAGAGTCTTGCCTTCCTGTTCACACCTGGTAAGGGTGTCCTTCAACTGTGATCCAAAAAGAGAGGAACCATCAAAGGGGGTGTTGGTGAAAGACGCTCTGAAAGGTTCCGCAAAGTTACATAGCCGCATCCAAGCATGCCTTCTTAGGGCAACGCCTGTGCCCGCAGCTCTACTTGCACCATTGGCTGCATAAGAAATGAGCATCATGGAGGAGTTCACCACTGAATTAAGAGTTGTCAGCTGGGAGACTGCCTTAGACTGGGCCCCCTCATCTGATGGACCTTGGAGGGTATCTCCAAGCTCTTTAAGGACATCCCTTTGAAGATGGGTAAAGTGGCACAAATAATTCAGAGACCTCATGGAAAAGGTCGCTGAAGAGAACATAAGTTTCCCATATCTGTCCATCATCCTGGACTCCTTGTTAGGGGGATGGACAGATGAAGAAGTTTCAGCCAACTCCTTCTTTGTGGCCACCACTACCACCATAGCATCAACAGGAACACCTTTGGTCAAAAACTGTTTATCCTGTGGTGCAGTTATAAATTTGGTGGGTCTTCTGGGGGTCGGTTCCACTGTGTCTGGAGCTGACCATGCCTTCCAAGCCACCACAGACATCAGTGGGTCGAAAGGCGGAGACACCCAGGAGGTGGAAGGTCGGGATCCAAAAGCATCCAGGAATACAGACTCATCCTCAGAAGGGCTCAGGGTAGTCCAGTTCCCCCTCTGCCTAAGCATCTCAAGGATGTCTGAGAAGGAGACATCTTCAGAGGGGGATCTAGGGGACCCTTCCGAATCCTCTAAGTTGGTATCTGATGTGACAGACTCAGGGGAGTCAACATGCCTCCTCTTGCATTTCCTCTTATGAGGTGGCTCCTCTGAATGATCAGGGGAGGCCTTGGAAGAGGAAGATACACACAAAGGGGTGCCCTGGAGCGTTGGATCCCCACGCTTGGGGTCTGGAGGAGAGGCAGAGGCAGACGCAGGCACCATAGGAGGAGGAGCCACTGGGGATGATCGTGAGGCTGACTCAGGGGCCAGCACACTCCTCATGACCTCGAAGGCGCCCCTGTTCAGAAGCCGAGAAGGCTCCGGATCCGAAGAGATCAGAATCCCTCTCCGCACCGAGGGGAATGGCTCTGAAGCCGATGTAGGAGCTGAGATCACCTGCGCCGAAGCTCCGAGGAGGAGAACGGGGTCGGACAAGGGTCTGATGCCACTCGCCCCCTCGGAGCCGACGAGGGAGTCTCGGCGCCCAGATCCCTCCAAGGACAGTACCAAGGAAGTGATCGGAGCCGACGAAGGAACCGAAGGAGAAGGTATCGGTGCGACAGTTCCAGGATTTGAACCCCAACAAACTCCGGCTCCGAACTCAAGGGAGGAATCGGAGGAGGAATAACTGCAGACATGGACGAAGCCGAACCCTGATGAGGGTGGCTGGACAACATTTTTGCTAGGGCCTGCGATTTCAGTAGCCTACTGACCACTCTCTCCAGGTCATGATCTGAAAGCCTTGATGACTGAGAAGAGTGGGAGGATCGATGACTGCGCTCCGATTGGAGCAGGGGAGACCTCGGAGCCGAACGTATCGACTCCAGGGAGGGAGACCTGGATCTCTTTCGACTCTCCGATGGCTCCGAAGTGCGTGTCGGAGCCGACTGAGAGGCAGGCACATCGGTTCCGGCCGGAACCGAGGCAGAAGGAGTAGCATCACCCAATGACGGCTCTGAACTGGGAGCCAAAGATTTAGGTGGCTTGGAGGCCTTCATGGTCTGAGCCTTAGCCGGTAAACCCTCAGGCTTAAGTAAACCCTTAACTTATTCCTATTCTCCTGCAGGACTCTTGGGCTGAAAGCATAGCAAACCGAACAAGAGTCCTGCAGGTGCACAGCGCCCAGACAATAGACACATGAAGTGTGACCATCTGTCACTCAATCACAACCCATAAGGCATAACAATGTACCCAACACTCTAATCATAGGTGACGCTATAGTCAGGCACACTAATGTTCCACTCACCAGACTAAACAAGGAGAAAGTTACTGTCAGGTGCCAGGATCCGCCACATAATGTATGCACTCAGGTCACTCCACAGCAAGTACAAATATGACTCTGTCATTGTCCATGTTGGTGTGAATGACCTGAGAGATACCTCCCTGGACTACATGAAAAGAGACATGGAGGAGCTTTTTAATCTTGTAGCCCAGGCAGGTATGACCCTAGCCATGAGAAGCATCCTGCCATCAACCAGAATGATACCACGGTACAAGGACAAAATGACTGACTTCAACAACTGGCTAAGCTTCTGGTGTCATTCTAAGGGGATCCAGAATCTGTCTGCCTTGGATGACATGATTGACAAACCATGATGCTTTGCCAGAGATGACCTGCACTTGTCTCCCTTGGGATTCCGGATACTGGCTAAGGCTCTTGCCATCCCTATAGTGCCTTTTTTAGGCAAGATTCAAATGACAAATTCACCATCGTAACAGGTACAAGCAAGCAAAATCTGAGAGTAATGCTACTTAATGCTAGAAGTCTAAACCTCAAAATGCACTCATTCGAGGCACTCCTTAAAATGGAAAACATCGACATCTGTGCAGTGACAGAGACCTCGTTCAAGGCTCCAGAGAGCACCCCTGCATTACCAGGCTATAATTCATACCACATCTTTCCACCACCTAACCTGGACTGAAGCACTAAGGGTGGAGACGTGTCCATATTCATTAAGGATATCCACACCTCCAGGCTAGTTGCTCAGCATAATGCATCTGAGATTATCCAAGGGCACCTAACTCTGGGCAAGACCACAATGCAAATTGTAGCTTGCTACAGATCCCCCACCATGCCCCAGGATTCCCACTCCTCATTTCTTGATACACTGGAAAATAAACCCTAATAATGGGTGATTTCAACTACCCACCATTAACTGGGAAAACTACTCATGTATCAACTCTTGTGCTCAAAGTTTTCTGGAATTCATAAATTCCAATACTTTGGATCATCTTATCCACACCCCACCAGGGCAGCAATATCCTAGACCTGGTCATTACCAACATGGGCAACTGATGTTCCACACCAGAGGTCAATTCCTCATTGGTCAGATCTGACCACAAGCAATCACCCGAGACATCCACATCCCACCCCCACCCCCCATTAGGGAAACCAACGTAAAAAATTTCTCCAAAGCCAACTTCATGCTTCTTAAGACAGAAGTGGTAAACTTCACGACACCCATGATGACGGACAACAGAGATACGACTGCTGAATCCTATACAATTGCACTTTATAAGCACTTACACAAATGCATGGATTGTGCAATCCCTAACAGAACCAAGATGCTATCCTCCAAAAAAAGGAAGCCAATCTGGTGGTCCCCTGCTATAAACAAACTCTACAACAGAAGAAAGAAACTGTTGCAAAAAAGAGTAAAATCCCATGATTGGAGGAACTCCGTGGTCAGCCTCAGTAAGAAGCTGAGATCCCTCAAAATCCTCCAAAGCTAGTTACGAAAACAAAATCGCCACTGATTCTAAAGACAACCACAAAGCATTCTATAGCTATGTCAAAATCTCAATGGCAACACTCAGATCTGCTCTGAGTTACAGCACAATGGCACTAAATATACAGAACCAACTGGTATTGCCAACATCCTAGCAGATAGGTTCAGTGCTAACTTTACCCCTCTCTCAACCCCTAAAGGGCCCATTTCTATACCAGATGAATGCAAAGTACTGTAATCATGGCTGCACAGGTAAAAAACACGCTCTCCAAAGCCAAGAACACAGCATCCATGGGACATGACAACATCCCAGGCTGCGTTCTACATGAACTACAGAACGAAAAGGTATCCCACCTAAGTACCATGTTCAATCATAGCCTCACATCAGGCTTTGTGCCCACTGAATTTTGCACAGCAACGGTTATCCAACTCCACAAAGGGGGAGCCACCACGGACCCCGGGAACTACCACCCCATTAGCCTGATGGGCCTGGTCTGCAAGGCTATGTAGCATATCATCATGGAACTCAAACAATGACATTGGTACTCGGCAAACGCTGTAACCTACCCAGTTCGGGTTTGTAAAAGGCAGATCACGTCTCCTAAACCTGATAGACTTCTTTGAAGAGGTCACCAAAGCCGTAGATGAGGGTAAGGTGGTTCACACAGCCTATCTAGATCTCGCCAAGGCTTTTGACACCATCCCCCACTCTGAAATTATAGACAAACTCACTAAACTAGGTATAAATCCCTATGTCACAAGATGGGTTGCCAGCTGGCTCACAGACAGAACCCAAACTGTGAAAATAGCAAACTCTAAATCCAACTTCAGACCAGTGACAAGTGGAGTACCACAGAGTTCAGTCCTAGGTCCTCTCCTGTTTGGTATCTACTGCTCTGAAGTACAGGCTAACACAGAAGGTCTTTGGCTAACAAAGTTTGCAGATGACTGCAAACTAGGAGCCATAATCAAAACTCCTAATGATGTGGACATCCTACAAAAGGGCCTCACTGAGACAGATGCCTGGTGTCAAAGCCATGGCCTCAAGCTCAATGCCAAAAAGTGCATTGTCATCCCTTTTGGTAAAAACTCTGTACCTATGAACTACCACATAGGCAGTAGTCTACTTAACACCGAAAGTGTGATGAGAGACCTTGGGACACAGGTGGACAGTAGTCTCTCCTTTGATAATCACATCGCCACAGTTGTCAGGAAATCCTTCTATGTTGCACACCTCATCACAAAAGGTTTCTCCTCCAGGAAAAAAAGGTCTTTGTTCCCCTCTACTCATCACTCATTAGACCCATTATAGAGTACAACGCCCCTTTTGATATGTACCTCACAAGACATCTACAACAACTGGAAAGGCCACAGAAGTACCTCACAAAGAGGATTACCGGCCTCAAACAGATGCCCTACGCAGACAGTCTCAAAAAACTCCAGCTTTACTCTGTCGCATATCGCCTACTCAGAGGCGATCTCTGCCTAGCATACAAAGCTATGTCAAACCCAGAGCTGTTGGACATGCTCCACGTAAAGAAATCCCAATCCCTCTGAGCTACATGCTCTAGAGACCTAAATCTTGTCACCACAATAAACAGAACATGCTGGAGGTATAGATTCCTGTCCCAGAGACTTCCCATACTCTGGAACAAACTACCTATCTATATCAAACAAAACTCCTCATTAGCACTCTTCAAGAAAAATCTTGATGATTGGATGGGAGATAGGAAATTCACCCCGGGGATCACTTCTGTGGCTCTGCTTGACAGGGGCACAGGAAAATAATTTTCTTGGTTGGCAAAAGCCAGGGTACTGTTTGGCTAGGCTTATAAAGGCCCTATGGCCAACTGTCTTATAGGTTCATAGGTAGGTACTAGGCTATGTGTTTATACCATAAATTCTCCTGGTAAGGAACTTTTGTGGGCATATGTTTGGCTAGCTACATGCCAAAGGGGGCATTATACTCAGTAATGGGTCTGACTGATAAGGACCAAATAAAGTGGTACTGTGACTTCCTTGGACCTGGATGCCATGCAAGATGGGGGACATAGAATGATTTTCTTACTGTCTTGGCCACGTTTGTCAAAGGCCAGATTACTGTCTATATATGCTCCCAGATCCCTGACTACAACTCTCGTGAGTGTCTTACTGATAGCCGGGATGGCAGTCTTCCCAAAAGGCACTAAAACACTTTTTTGGCATTGAGTTTTAATCTATGACTTTGGTAACAGCCATTTGACTGTGTTAGATCCTCTTGCAAGATGTTTGTGTAATGGGGGAATCTATGACAGCTCCAGTTTGCAGTCATCTGCAATCTTGTTCAGCCAAAGGCCCTTACCTCCAAGAAGTAAATGGCAAATAGGAAAAGTCACAGCAAGGAGTCTTGAGGTACCCCACTGGCTATCAGTCTATTAGTGGAGGTGGTCTCACCAAACCTGACTTCCTGGGTTCTGTCAGTAAGCCATCTGGTAATCCAGTGAGTTATGTAGGGGTTTATGCCCAGTTTGGTGAGCCTGTCAACTAAACCTGACTGGGGTACTGTATTGAATGCCTTAGCCAGATCATGGTAGGTGGTATACACCACTTCCCCCTCATTCATTTCCTTGGTGACCTTCTCAAAAAAAGTCCACCAGGTTTAGTAGGCATGACCTTTCCTTGACAAGACCAAAGTGGGTTGGGTCCAGTGTCTGAAAGTTGCCTGTGTCTTCCTTGATCATTTCTATGATAAATCATTTCATGGCTTTGCATATAAGACTAGTCAGACAAATAAGGTCTGTAGTTTCCAGGGTCAGTTGATGGCTCACCCTTGTGAAACAGGATAACCATTGCAGTCCTCCATTCCCATGGGACAAAACTTGTTTTGAAGCTATAGTTGAAAAGTCACTCAAGAGGTCCTGATAGGCCATGTTTCAAGCTATTTAGGAGGAATCCTGGGATACTGTCAAGGCCCAATGAGGTTGTGTTTCTGGCCTTCGTGCATTCCACCAGGACCTGCTCCCTGTTAATAGTTGTATGGAGGATTATGCTACTAGGTATTTCATGGTGGGAGGAGGGGAGGAGTGAGGAGTGAAGTGTGAGCTGAATTTGCCAGCTAGCAAATTTGTTACTATGCTCTGCCCAGTGAAGGTGTTACCACTTGACCAACAGTTCAGCACACTAATGTGTACTGCCTTTGAGGGTTCGACTTTGAACATAGCTCTAAAAGGTCTTGTGGTTTTCTTTAGCCTGTGAGGCTATCTTGACCTAATAATTAGTACTGCTGGACTTAATTATTTCTTGTAGTTTCCTGCTTAGTTTAATTAGAGAACTCCTATCATTATGGCAGTTGTGCTTCATGATTTTGGCCATGACTTTTTTCCATTTTTTATATATCTTATTAAGGTTAGAATTCCACCAGTGTGGTTTGTTTCTAGACCTTGTTTTGGGTTTACTTCTAGCAGGTACAGCAGCCTCTAAACAGCCATTTACATACTGGTATGGGGTCTCTGTGAACAGTTCTGCATAGGTTGCTGTGAACTTGGGATTGGGAGGGGACTGAGTTCTGACAAACTATCGCTTAATAGGATACAGTTTACTTTGAAATAGTTCCTCATAACTGTTACAGGGTTTACTTGGCTTACCAAGTTGATTTTTATTTCAGAGGGGACAACTTTGTAGTCTGGCTGTGACATGGGGGGTGCAGCACTCATCCATATTGTTGAGTACCAGGTCCAGTATGTTTGAACCTCTGGAGGAAGTGTGCACTATCTGGTCAAGGGTATTTGTGTTAATAAAGACCAGGAAATGTTGTGCCTGTGAGTATGAGACACTGTATGTTTCCCGGTGCACAGAGGTGTAAAGTCTTCCATGAATAGGGCATTTGGTTTAATGGCGAGTGTTTCTAGTATGTCTAGGTATGAGCTGTGAGATTCTGGGAACATACAGGGTGACCTATAGCTTGCTAGGATATGGTATGAGACTTTGTCTATGGTGATTTGCAAGAGGATAAATTCCAAGGTATCGTCCTGTTTAAAAAACCTAGAGTAATGCATGTTGCTAACATTAAAAACTGAGACTCCTGCACCTTTTGTCCCTAATATCCACACAAACTAAACCGGAACAACAAAGCCACCACGTAAATACTTCATTCTTCACATGTTTATTAAAATAATAAAAACACTAAAAAATTCAGTTAAGCACTTTTGTTCTATACCAAGAACAACTTCAGAACTGAACAATCACTTCAAAAACAACATATATACCATTCACCCCACACCTTGATCACATGCTTTTAATTAACCAAATTATCATAAGGAAACTATGAACTAACAATCCATAACATTTTAATCTTAAATCAGGAGCTAGAGAGGTGCCCTCATTTATACCTGGAAAACTAATTGCATTTAATTTGATTTGCCATTTTAACTCTAGTCTTTTACATTCAGATGTTCATCCGCTGTATGCCCCTGAGGGTCCCCTCTGATAAAATCAATCACCTTAAAGCCAAATGCATGTCCTCGAAAATTCAACACGTTTGTTTAAGGCATTTGTGGTCTTGCCCTTTTAATATTCAACAGGTGTTCACCCTCTGTCCCTACTTATGCAGCTGATAGGCCTAAACTTGTGGAAGGCACTGAAGCCTTGCACTGTCAGAGTACTTTCTGTGGATTTAAATCATTTGTCCATAACTACACAGATGCCTATATTCTCTAGAGTGAGGAGAGCTTGTAGGGTTGTAGAGTTTCTTGTTTAAGCTTCTAGCATTGAAAAGCAGCACCCTGAGGTTTCTTTGGGTTTTATTTGTTATGTCAGTAGGTTTAAATAATAGTACCTTTGAAAAAAGGAATAATAATAATAATAAAAAGATAGGTACGTATAAATGTGGAGCATGTAATCAATGCCCTTTTATTTTAAATGGTAATAGGGCATATACGGTGGTGTGGTAGCTAGGGATAGATGTATATAGGCTGTGACTTATTCTAATTGTAATAGTAAGGGGGTGATTTATTTGGCCCTATGTTAGCAATGCAACTGATATTACATCGGGAAAACTATATGTCAATTGAAAAGAAGAATTTACGAACATTTAAATGAAATTAGTAATAGGGACACGAAAAATGCACTTTATAAGCACACCTTAGAATGTATTGATGGAAGTTTTGTATTTTTGTATTAGAAGTTATTGATCAGGATCCGAGGGGAGGGCCATGGTCAACAAAAATAGAATATAATGAACTTCATTGGCAGCTGGTGCTAGAAGCTTATAGATCACCAGGATTAAATGAAAATGTCTCCATGGCCCCTGTTTTAAAGTTAAGGTCTGCTAGATTATAAGTGTTTTAGATTTTTAGGTGGGTATTTTTTATGCTGCTGCACTGAATAAATTGTATTTTTGTCATTTTTTTGCATTTTATTTTTGTGTTTTTAAAATATAGTCTTTCATGTGTATTTTTTATATAGAGGTTTCATTATGTCCCATTTTATAGCACTTTGAATTGCAATTTATAGATTCTTCCACTAGAGGTCAGGGTTTATTCTTCTATTGGATTAATGACTACCTATTATACTTACATTCACACATTTTAACTTTTTATGTAAGTTGTTTATGTAAGTTTTGTAGGATTTTTATGCATAGCCTGAATTTTTTTTATGTATTTAGTTAAATTTATGTTTTTATATGCATTGCATTATGATTTTTAGGTTCAGAATATGTTTTATTTATTTGATTAATAAGATAATTTGGTATTCATTAGAGAATTGTTTTTCCTTATAGTATTTAAAGAAGTTGCATTATGGTTTGTTATTTGATGAAGTCCTTGTTTTGGGATGAAAATGCGGTGAGTAAGTTAAGCGTTAGCAAAGTGCTAGTATTCTTTCAGTTATGATCGTTCGGTTCATTATATTTTGGCATCTATTCCTTCCAGTGCTAGGCTTTTCTTTTTTTTTTTTTGTCAGTAGGTTTGCCAATTTGGCACTGCGTAAAAAGGTTCCAAGGGGGTGGATAAAGTTTTAGCCAATATTCAGAAGCCTAGGGTTGACAGGTGCAGACCATCCTTTGAAAAGCAACATGGTTTGTTAACCATATAATCCCATGCTGACAAATGCATAGAATCAATGAACTACTACTATTTCTATGCGAAAAAAACCTCATAAGTGATAGACTACTTAAATTCTAAACAGTTGATCACCCAAAACTACCTAGCTTCTTTGATATACCTAAACATCATAAAAACATCAATGACCTCCCTGTGATTGCAAGCGGAGGAAGCATCACTGAGGCCATATCAGTCTTCCTCGAAGTGAAGATCAAGCCTTGGCCGACAGCAACTCCTCATTTGTACTGGACACTGGAGACCTACTCCATAAATCAAGAACATTATAGTCCACGATGATGCCTACATCGTAACAATAGATGTAGAATCCCTCTATACAGTATTACCACACAAATACTGTATAGAAGCGGTCGCCTAAGCCTTTAATTCCCAAGGCACCAGCCCCAGATATGAAATTGAGACCATCAGCAGGCTCCTGAACATCTTGCTCACTAACAACTATTTCAGATTTAACACTGTTTTAGACAGAAAAAAAGGCATAGTGATAGGGGCAGCAATGGCGCCCAGCCTTGCTAACACTGCCCTGGGAAAGTGGAAAAGGGACCACATATACAATTCCACATATTTCAGAGACATGGTATTTATTTATTTATTTATTTTATTTTACATTTGCTGACCGGGCTAGTCTAGCTGGATACATGTCCATTTTCAGTAGAGGCCCAGCGAGAAAAGCTCCAATAAAAAAACAAAAAGAACAGAAAATCCATACATACATTTAAAAAAGTAATAGGAGTTGAATCTTAACAAGAACTAAAAAATGAGTTGTTACAAAAAAAATTTTTTATATATATATATATATATATATATATATATATATATATATAAAATATACATTAGTCTAAGCAAGGAATAGAACTAGCAGTAATAATCAATGGGTATTGTATTTGAGATACAATATCTATGTATACATGCATTATATTTATAATTACATGGTAGTCAAAAATTATTTTTAGGTATTAGAGTAGTTGTAATTTGAAAAGGAGAAAAGTTAGTCAGGGTTAGTACAGGAGCAGAGCCAGTGTGTCTTAAGAAAGAGCTTTAGATTCTTTTTAAAGAGTGGCAGTGACATTTGTGTAGTGAGTAGTGAGATCAGTGGGTAGTAAATTCCATAGTTTTCCTACAGAGTTAGAGTACAGGGAGTCACCTGCTGAGTGATTGGATCTTGAAGTATTAATCAGCAGTTTATTGGAGGAACGCAAGTTCTTATTGTTATTATAAGGTGTAATGATGATAGAGAGTATAGGGGTGTTGGTGGGCTTATACAGGGCCTTGTGGACAATGGGAAGCTGTAGAAATTGAAGCTGGTTGTGAAATTCAAGCCAGTCTAGTTGTTTTAGATTCAGACAGTGATGGGTTCTGAATGGAGAGCCTGTGGCAAACCTAGCAATATTATCATAGGATGTGGCCAGTTTGTTGAGGTTGTTTTTAGATAAATTAGTACATATAGGGGAGGCATAGAATAGGGTTGAGATTAAGTGGGTTCTGGCTGTAACAGCCCTAGCTGTTGGAGTTAGAAAGGGCTTAATTCTGTAAAGGGATCCCAGTTTTTTGTTCACTAATTTTATTGTATTGTTAATGTGGGTATCAAAGTTGAGGTGGTTGTCAATTGTTATTCCTAAGAGTTTAGTGGTTGAGAAATGATAGTGCCATCATTTGATAAAAGTGTGAGGTGGATGGGAGTTGATTTTCGGGTTGGAGTGAAAAGTAACAATTTAGTTTTCTTGGGCTTAAGGAGGATTCAGCGGTTTAATTTAGTTTTCTTGGGGTTAAGGAGGAGACAGCGGTTTGAAAACCATTGTTCTACAGTATTGAAAGCTTTTTGGGTAAGAGATTTAAGTTCAGTTTCAGAGGTGGAGTCATCTGCATATTGAATGCAGGTGGCGTGTGGTATAGCTGTTTGAAGGTCATTAATATAAATGGAAAAAAGGAGTGGACCTAAAATGGAGCCCTGAGGAACACCGAGGGAGATAGGAAGGTTATTAGATAGTTTATTTTGCCAAAGTACCACCTGTTGATGGTTTTCAAGGTAAGATTTAAATCAATTCATGGCTTGGGGATCAAATGAGAGGGATTTCAGTATGTGTTGGAGGAGTTGGTGATTAACCATGTCAAAGGCTTTAGATAAAATCAATGAAGACTGCAGAGGAAAGACTATTGTTGTTGCGGTTTTTGTTAATGGTGTCTGTGAAGGATAGCAGAGCAGTGGTGGTACTGTGGAAAGGTCTGAAACCATGTTGACAGTCGGCAAGCAAGTTGTGATGGAGAAGGTGTGAAAGTAATTGCTTATGGATGCATTTTTCCATTATTTTTGCAAGGGGAGATAGCAAGGCTATTGGACGGAAGTTAGAATACTCGTTGGAGTGTCCCCCTTTATGTAGTGGAATGATATGGGAGATTTTCCAGATAGATGGGATAGTTCCTTCATTTATGGTTCTGTTGATCAGAATAGAGACAGTGTAAGCTATGGCTTTAGCTCCTTTTTGCAGGAATTCTGCTGGGAGTTGGTCAGCTGATGGTGTGGTAGGCTTTACTTTTAGGAGAAGGGAACAGATGAAGGAAGTAGACACTGGTTGTAAATGAAATGGTGGAGGTGGGATAGTGGTAGAAGTTGGCAGATTTGAGGTGTCAGGAGAAAGATGGCTAGCAAGATTTTGGATAGCATCAGTGAAAAAAGAATTGAAGGCATTAGCAGTATGTGAGGGATTGTCAGGGTTAGAGCCTAGTGGGTTGGGTGTGATAGATTGGCCTGGGTAAAGAAGTTTGTTAATGCTAGACCAGAATTTTTGTGGTGCATTGTGGTAGGTTTGCTGTGTTTGAAGGTAAAAGTTCTTTTTGTCTAATAGGATGGCTTTTTTGGCATTATTTCTGTGTTGTTTAAAGGTTTGGTGATCTGAGGGTGTTTTAGTCGCTCGCCATTTTGCCCAGGATTTATTTCTGAGAAGGATTTTTTGCCTGGTATTATTGGTGAGCCAAGGTGCTGGGTTAGTTTTATATCTAACTGAGCGTGGTGGGGTGTGATGATTCAGGATTGCTAGGAATATTGTATTAAAGTATTCTATGGCTTCATTAAGTGGAAGAAATTTTAATGGTGACCAATTACATTGTTTGAGTTCAGTTTGGAAAAGTTCTGAGTTGAAGTGTTTTTTTGTGCGTATTGTTCTATAGGAGAGAGGGAAAGTTAGGTTGGTCTTATGTCTGATAATATAGGTTAGTGAATGGTCACTGAGGTCATCTGGGAGGGTACCTGCTTTATATGTTTGCTGAGGATTATTTGTAAGAATCCAGTCCAAGGTACTTTCTTTGTTGTTGGTTCTATTAGTTCTGGTAGGGGAATTAATTGTTTGTGAGAAGCCATAAAGGTTAATATGTACGGTCGGGTGTATATTACTACAGATCATCCAGTCTACATTGAAATCTCCTAGTACTATGGTTTCTTGTGGGAGATTGATGTTACGTTTGTTACATAGACGACGTACTAATTGTTTGGAAAGGCACAGAAGGACTTTTTAAATTTTTTGACCACATCAATAACACCACAGACTTCCTGAACTTCACCAACTGCTACAGTAAAACAGAAGCCACGTTTCTCGACCTAACAATCACCAAGGACAGCAACACAGGACATCTATCCAACAACTTGGATCAAAAAACAACACGGACAAACCTCCTGTTACACAGGGCAAGTATTTCTAACAAAGAAAAATGTAATAAAGTTGCAAGGTTTAAGAATAGCCCAAGTTTCAAAAGAACTTAAAGACTTCACCAATAATACTTTAAATCTCGAAAAAAAGACTTCCTAGAAAGGGGGCTAAAAACAAAAATTCATCAAGAGCATCCTTGACCCAATTTCAGAAGCAAAACTTGGGAACATTGATTGCATTCTTACCACAAATGATAGAGATCGGAACAGGAGAAAGAACAACCACCAACACGGTGATCTTGCAATGGTTCGGACTTTTTCCACTGATTTCTTAACCCTGAAAAAGATCATTATAGACAATTGGTGCATTATCAGCAACAATGTGAACATTGGCCTGCTTTTTCCAGAAATTCTGTTTTTCTCAATTAGGAGAAACAAAAACCTTTGATACTTTTTCGAACTCCCTAGCAAAGAAAGAGATCCACTACCAGCTGCTAGACCCGGGACATACCCATGTGGGAGACAAGGCTGTAGTTACTGTAGCTCCTCAGCAGTACCGAACATTTTTACTACCTAAATACAAAAAAGAAATATTACAGCAAACAAACCAGTAACTGTAACACTGAGTGTGCTGTCTACAGGGCAGAATGTCTTGCCTGCCTGGCATTTTATATTGGAAAAACTCTCAATAAATTCAAAAACAGAATTGTACAACACAAGCATGACATCAAATATGGAAATCCAAACAACGCACTGGCAAAACACTCCAAATCCAAGACAAACCACAACAAATTCCATTTCCACATCATTGATAAACTGGCTAAAGGAGACTTCCAAGGGCCCATGAATCTCATCCTAGAAAAACATGAGCTTGAATGGCAGTTAAGACAGGAAGCCAACAGAGGTCACAGTCTTAATACCCACATCTCAATCAAATGCTTATTGAACCTACGAAAATTCAACCACCATGCTTACTATTAACAGTACGGATTCCGGACTGAGTAAATGTCTGAAATGGATATTTCTCACTCAGACGTAGCAATTTTTATTGCTGTGTCCTAACCTAATCATATTTTAACCCACAGGTGTACTGCAACGTTAAGGGACAGTTTTACAAATGAAAACCGGCTTGAATGGTAGGTCTGGTGAAGCTAAAAAGCAAAAGCGCAGTCTCGGCATCCATCATGATACCGAGAATAGCCTGTACTTTATTCTCATGTTATAATTTTGCCTCTTTGTAGTTTAAAGTTGAACTGCAACAATACTGAATTGCTTTTATGACAGTGACTGGCTTAAGCAAGATGTGCGATGATGAAATTACTATGATTAAATAATTGCCGATTTTTAATTTATGTCTATTTTCCTCATGGTTAATGCGATTATACCACCTATTCCCCCGTTCATCACTTAACACTTTTTTGTTGTGTAACCCCCAATCAGCCCACACAGGCCCCCAGTTATTTATTTTTACACATTTTCACTTTTTTGGTTTTATATTCATTTCGGCAAGGCTAACCATCTTTTGTCCCAATTTTTTTTTAATTGGGTAAGAATCTGGACAGCCATGATTTTGGCCCCAATTCCCACCATAGTCTTTCTTCATCAATCCCCATTGGGCAGTTCCGCCATCACGATAATTTTTTAACCTAACTACACCCCCCTCCCCTTCACTAATCCAGGTTAAGTTTAATTCCTCATCTACCAACACAGCTCAACAAAACACAGCCAGTCATTGCCACCAATCTGGTCGGCCAGTCACTCCAACTGACCGGCTCAAAAAAGTCCCCGTCCAACATAACACGCCCCACCCCACCCCAATTCGCACAGATACCTCTCGATCCATTCTTGCAGTGTCCATCCAAGGACTCACTTTGCCCTAATTCATTTTCCTTGTATTGTGAGTTTATTCCCTCCAAATCCCCCGGCCAACCTCGTTAACCATTGTTTATTTCCCGGAAGTTGACATACGTGTTGAATGCATGGTTTATTATTAATTCATCAATTCACGATACTGCAATCCACAGATATCAGAGTCCCGGATTTGTACATATATTAAAAAATAAAATATAAATAAATATGTGTTAATGATAACAAATAATTAGGAACTGGTGACTACAATTCTTAACGGTAATTCCTTGCTATAGTAATATTCTTGTTTACATACACATTTACTGGAGACACGTTACACGGAAAAAAATTTTAATCCAAATCGGACATGACCAATGAATCACATTAGTCACAGATTGTTATAAGAGCCGCTTTATTGTAAACACTAAATAAAACAAAAACATACCACCACAACACACTTTTAATTTATTTTATTCTAACTTTTATTAAAATTCATGACTCCGGTCTTAGTCCACCAGTTCCCAGACAGTTTTTTCAGACCTTTTGACAAGTTATTAGCCTTCTATCAGACATGGTGCTCCATAACTGACTAAGTCAGACACTAATCCTTTTCAATTAATTCATGGGCTGGACTTCCTTCTCAGCCAAAACTCTTTATAGAATACTCTTCAATCCATTCAGCCATGTCGCTCGCCCACTTTCCCACCGTTAACATAAATCCCGAGCTGGCCATTGTCTGGTTCATTTCCCGGGCCCAAACAATCCTAGTAATGCCCACAGCCTCCCCTATTGGTCCTTCACCAGATCCAGTCACTGCAATTCCCACCAAACTAATCCCGCCCAGTTAGATGACATCAACTCAACTCCCCAGCCATTCATTGACAGTTCTGTTTGCCATGTCTACCTCAACCCTAGCCATGCCCACAGATTCCCTGATTGGAAGTTCTTACTTCTTAACCCTCTCTCTGATATTCCCGCCAAACTAACTCCGCCCAAAATAATGACATCAGGTCTTCCTAAGCTGTGACATACAAACCCACAGTAATAGGCCATTTCCCTACATCAACCTGGCCAATCCCACCTAATCACGTAGCAGATGACACTCCCATACACCACACACGCACACACACACACACACACACACATACACACACACACACACACACACAAAGCTAGTAACGCCCCCAAACTCAGTAATACCAAATCAGAGGACTCAATTAGCCAAGCACCTTCTGATACCTGTCCCGCTCGTGTTAACCTGCTCACATTCATTTACTGTAATTCAATTTATCTGTAATAGCTATAAAAATATTGATCCACATGATGTTAATCCAAATATGTGATGTTTTAAGCACAAAATATTAAATAACCTGATGCTTGACTGTCGCAAATTACCTTGTGAGATTCCACTCATTAAAATGTATGTTTTATCCCTTCATAAACTCCATCAAACTTGTATTAGTTTATTAAGTACTGCGCTCACCTACCAAGTCTATGCACAATCAATAAAAGTTGATTTTGTAGATTAAACCCAACTGTAACTTTTTTCTGGAGGATTTACTTTGTGTTAAATCATTTATTTAAACAAAGGGTTTTATTATACATTTTAATTGCTATAACCGCAATAAGTGAGCTTTGTATGGTGTGATTTTAAAGTGGAATAACTATTCCAAAACTGAGAATAGGAGAAAAAACAAGAACATGTTGCCTTTGTTTTGCAAAAGCGGGTTTTTTTATCAACCCAGTTTTTTTTATATTTTATGCTGACAAATATTGAAACTCCTTGGGAAAGACACCAAAAACTAAGCCAATTATTGAAGTCAATCATCTTTTGTTCATACTTTGCCATACCTGCCTCAACAGACATATTTAAAGAAATCAACAGTCTCCCCTTCATATAGTCCAGGAAAGCACGTCTCAGGTCATTAATGTCCCATGGACTGTGACAGAATCATACTGGTACCTGTGGTGCAGTGACTTGAAAGCATGCATAACTTGATAGAGCCTGGCATCAGATAAGCAACTAACTGTTATTTTCTCCTTGTTCAGTTTGGTGAGTGGGGCATTTGTGTGTCATACAATGAAGTTCCCAATGACAAGAGTCCTAATCTGTTTGCTTGCCTTATGGGTTTTGCTCTTAGGGCTCCACTGGGTAAAGGCGTATGTGTCACGTTGGTGTTGCTTTTGGTGACTGCTTTAGCAACTGCTGGCAATAGATATTGCTATTTACAGGCTTAGGAGTTCCTTGAGGTTTGAGAAGATTGCTTTTTAATGTCTCAGCATAAGTTGGTCTGTGTGTGTGGTGGATGTAGTGCGTGTGTTCTTGATAACCTTGTTTGTGTATGAACTTTTTGCCTACAGTGAAATTGTGTATGTGCATTTCTCGCATACTGTTTGTTTACAAAAGGATTAAATAGCTGTCTGTGAACATGAGACAATTGCTACATTGTCTTAGGATACCCATATCTACCAAGCTGGCTATAAGACATTTGGAAACTGCATATTCATGTTGTTCTGACCTGTATTTGGGTGGGCTACTGCACGTTATGGAGTGGGTTATACAGAGGTCTCTTTGGGTGGTCTCCGGGGTTTAGCATTAGACTAGGTTAGATTGTGGTAAGATTTGGTTGTAGTGCTGTTTAACGTGCAACCTAGCTGCTCTAAGCTAGTCTCCATGCAATGGCTTTGTTTTGCCACACTAAGTTACAGGTCACAGTTTCAATAGTAGTTTTATAGATAGAATTTACTTTCTGAGAGTTTGGGTCTATACAGGGCACTGCTAAACTCTTGATATAAAAACACTAAGAAAGACTGCTTGCGAGTGCTGTGCTACAACAAACAACTTAAACAGACAGCACTGACAACAATTTCAAGCATTATGGACCTTTAGAAAGATTTAAAGGAAAAAAATCAACAAATAAAATGAAAATAAAGCAGTAGCACTCTAAATAATTCACTGAAGTGCAAAACAATAAAATAAATCTCTTATCTGCCAAGGATGAAGCAGCATTAATGCAGGACCCCCTCAAAGTGTGAAGAGGGTGCCAAGCAAATGGAAGTTCTGGGAAAATGAGCAGGAGAAAATTTGCCGTAAGGGAAGTTTTCTCAAATATAATACTGTTTGCTGGTGGACGCTTAGTATTATGGCTATATAGAAAACAATAGGTGGGAAAGACCTTAAGTATGTTACACAACAGAAGAAGAAAAAATACTGCAAACTTCTGCACAAACCAAACCAATAAATCCAAAAAGTGCAGATAGGGAATTCCGGTTTAGATCGTACCAAATTTATTCCAAGTCCAAAAACACAAAGACACACTATTTCAACAACAACATGAATGCCAATTATTATCCACAAGCATTTTCGTCTTGTACTATAGACTTCATCAGATGAATGACAAATCTGTTAGTGACCTATATATATAGTGCTATTAATTACGTGATCAATTAACATTCACAAAATGTATATCCATTATAAATTACATTAAAATCTATAAAAGTACCCTATTCTTAATTTCCCAAGTTGTAAACATTTTGTTTTTTTAAAAAATAATTAATTTAATATATTTAAAAAATTTATTAGATATCAAACCTTTTTTGAGGAAAGTTAATTTAAATATTTTGTTTTCCGATAACCAAGACAAAGATGGAGGAGAGTTAAGGAGGAAAAGTATTTTCAACCCTCCAATACATCCCTAACTGAAAAATCTGGAAAAGGTATTAGAAATGAAAATAAGAAAAGAATACAATAAAATGGGTTTCAAAGACAACATAAGTAAGGAAGAAAAACAAATTTTTTATGAAATAAAAAGAGACACTAACCTTAGAGTTATGAAACCAGATAAAGGGGGTGGTGTTGTATTTATGGATAATATATTATACGAGAGCAAAATGCATACCCTCCTATGGGACGACAATAGATATACCAACATTTCTCTTAATGAGACTAATATAGCATATAACAAAATAGATATTAGCATTAATGAAATGTTTTATGAGGGATTAATTGACCAAGGAACTTATAAATACTTGAAAGTAGAGAAACCAAAAATACCTACAATATCTGGTATACCCAAAACACATAAATGTGAAAGAGACCCCCATTTAGACCAATTGTGTCAGCAGAAGGGCCCAAAACATATCCTTTGGCAAAATATGTAGATAACAAGCTCAAGAAACTTTGGACATCTTAAAAAACAGTATTAAGGGATTCCTGGGACCTGTTAAAAGAAGTCTCAGATGAATTAAATCATGAAAACCTGTTGTTTGTTACTATAGATATTATCGACCTATTTTCCTCAATACCACATAAAGAAGGGATGGAAATGCTAGAAGAAATTATATATGAAGATAACACCTTAACACAAAATTAAAAATTAGTTAGTATTTGGTTAATGGATCTAATTTTAAAGAATAAGTTTTGTTTTTTAATGGAGAATTCTATCAACAAACACAAGGGGTAGCCATGGGAGCTGCCTGTGCCCCTACTTATGCCAATCTGGTTCTTATCAAATGGGAAGAGAAATACATTTTTAATTCCGAATTCAACAACTGTTGGACACATCTGTATCCTTGATGATATAGCAATTTTTTGGACGTCTGGAATAGACAAGTTGAATGATTTTATGGTATATATTAACAACACAACTAACTTTTTAAAATTCACACATAAAATTTCAGATTATAACTTAATTTATTTAGATATAGAAATTTATAAGAAAGACAAGCATTTTGAAAGTAGAGTATTTAGGAAACCTACATTCTGCAATTCCTTCTTACATTATGAAAGCGCTCATCCAAAACACTGTAAGAAAAATATAGTTAAAGGGCAATTTGTAAGAGGGAGCAGAATGACTAGTCTTAACCAAGATTTTATTACTGAATGTGATTTACTACAAAACATGTTTTTAGAAAGAGGGTACCCATTTGATTTTGTAAGCCAGATAAGAAAAGAAGTAGAGGAGGGGAGGTTAATTAAATTCCAACCCATCATAAATATCAAAGGGAAAACCCTTGAACTAAATAAAGAGATAAATGGTGAAAATTATGGACAAACTTTAATTTTGGAATATAATGGTATTAACAACTTTGTAAAAAAGTTATTTTTAAAAGAGTGGCAAACTTTTATGGCCATTACTGATTTAGACATTTTAAAGATGATACTACAGAAAATTACGTATAAAAATTCAATTAATATGAAAGGTATACTGGAAAATAAATGGGGAGGGCCACAAAACAAAGGAATAAAAGGTACCTTTAAATGTGGCCGATGCAAACAATGCCCTTATATCCTTAATACAGATAAATATTACCTGGAAAGTAGAAGAAGATGGGTTTATAGTATAGAATATCACAACTGTGATTCCAGAGGAATAATTTATCTAGCAGTGTGTAAAAAATGTAGTTCTTTCTATATTGGAAAAACTGAAAGAATGCTTAAAAGAAGGATATACGAGCATATATATGAAATTTCAGTTAATAAAGAAACTAATGTACTTTTTAAGCATTCTAAAAATTGCCCAGAAGCTATTTTTGGATTTATGGTTTTAGAACAAATTAAAACCAATATTAGAGGTGGTCCCTGGGAGGATACGATAGAATTTAGGGAATTATGGTGGCAGGTATCCTTACAAGCAGACCACCCCCCTGGTTTAAATGATTTTATTTCTATTAAACCCTTATTAAAATTAAGGTCTGCCAAATTGTAAAGATGAAATAGGTATTACCTAGAGCGGCCACAAGATGGCAGTAACTAACTTGTAGACAATAGTGCTGGGTTTAGAATGAATTTTATTATATTTTTTAAATATATTAAATGAATTATTTTTAAAAAAAACAAAATGTTTACAACTTGGGAAATTAAGAATAGGGTACTTTTATAGATTTTAATGTAATTTATAATGGATATACATTTTGTGAATGTTCTTTTTATGATAACTACAAATGAGAATTTGGTTTTAAGTGTTTTTACTTATTTAAAGGCTAGCTTTATTATACATTGATTAATTGATCACGTAATTAATAGCACTATATATATAGGTCACTAACAGATTTGTCATTCATCTGATGAAGTCTATAGTACAAGACGAAAACGCTTGTGGATAATAATTGGCATTCATGTTGTTGTTGAAATAGTGTGTCTGTGTTTTTGGACTTGGAATAAATTTGGTACGATCTAAACCGGAATTCCCTATGTTACACAACAGACAGTACCAATGAAAGGGGGAGAAGAACTTTGCAAGTCAGATTACCTTATGGGGCAGAAACCAGAGACACAGCCTTTTAAACCACAAAAAAAGAGAGAAAATTTTCAAACTAAACCTTTAATCATGTGGTTAGAATTTCAGAAACGTTTAGCTTTATATCTTAGTGGGGGCTGAAGAAGATTCAAAGAACACGGGAAAACAGATAAGGATTCTAAATCATGACAACATACAAAATGTGTTACTTGACTATGAAGGTGCTACCTCATTCTTCATCACCAGCAAATTAATAATTTTAACAGATCTTGAGATTTTTTGGCATAGACTTTCATTATGCCTAAAGGGCTCATATAATCTGGCATTACCAAGCAAATTATAATTTAGTTTACTGAAGAAAATGTACACTGGAATAAAAAAAAAGGTTTGAATTCAATATGCACTTTTAGATATTAAATTAAATGTCAGACAATTTAATCTATGACATTTGCAGTGTATTTTTTTTAAATGCAACTGAATTAATTCAATGCAGTACCTCTTCATTCTGAAGCAGTCAATTAACCAGCATGTTCCTGACAGGTAGGCAGAAACCAGAGAACAAAGGGAAATCTAATACAGATAGAGGAAGAAAATATGAAACTCCTCACCGACAGTTAATGGGGGGTATTCAAACCACAATAAAGATGTACTACCATACTTACCACAGAGACAATTTGGTTGTAACGGACATTAAGTTCTGCCAGAGAATCCAAACCATTCAAGTTTTCTACATGAATTATCATGTTTCGGGAAAGGTTTAACACACGTAGCTCACTCAGGTGGTTTATATTTTCTATTTTCCTTATCTGTAAATAAAAATGCTAAATGTCAGCCTTCTTTAATAATGCGATGTCATATACCACACAAAGGTAAATACAGAACTGTTAAAATATAAATGTAACTATTCAGTACCAAAGTTTTAGTTTTAATTTAAGCAAAATAATAATGCTTTGGGAAGACACACACCAGAGAACATGTCAATGGGCGACCGTCTCTTTTGAGAGTCATTAAATGTATATAGGCATTTCCTTTAACATAGGTTCATAGGTGTATACTAGGCTAATGACCACAAGGTCCTTTATAAACCTGGCCATACAACCCAAATGTCTCAACATGAGTTATTTGCATTAGAGGTTATTTTAAGGGGGTATATGTTAGCTAGGGCATGATTTATACTTTTTTCTTTTATTGTACAACCTGTTTAATCTTTGATTGCACCATGGTGGCTTGCTTTTTTTTTTTTAGTCTGATTTGGGTTTACTTCTGCTAGGCTCAGCTGCCTCTACGCAACTATCGACATGGTGTACACAGCTTCTGTGAGCAGTTCTGCATAGGCTGCTGTGTTATCTGAGTTTGGAGGGGCTTGACATTTTGACAGGTTACCACTTAAGAGGTAGCTTGCCTTGGAGTAGTTCCTAATTATTACAGGGTTTGCGGGAGTTACAGAATTTATTTTTATCTTGGAGGCAGCCATGTGGTCTGACCTCACCAGAGAGGACATGACACTGTGTGGGGGTGTGGTATTCTCTCATATTTGAGAGTATCAGGTCCAATACTTTTGTGCCTCTAGTGCGTGTATGCACTATCTGGTCTAGGGTGTTTGTGTTAACAAAGACCAAGAATCTCTGAGGCTGCAAATTTGGATCATGCATGATTTCCCAGTCAATGGGTGGGGTAATTAAAGTCAACCATGAGAATGGTATTCAGTTGAATGATAAGTGCCTCCCGTAGGTCTAAGTATGACCTATGAGTTTCCTGGATCAGGGAGGGTTGACCTATAACTTGCAAGAATATGGTATGGAACTTTGTCAGTGGTGATTTGTACATGGAGAAACTCCAGTGCATTATCCTGTTTAACTAACCCCACGGTATGCTTGTTGTTTACGTAGAAAGATACAACTCCACCTTTGATCCTTGCCTGAGCACTCTCTGAGGTTGTAAACCACGTCTCAGTAACTGCACAGATGACTGCATTCTTCCAAGTGAGGAGGGCTTGGAGGGAGTGGAGCTTCTTGTTTAGACTCCTGGTATTAAGCAGTAATGCTTTTAGATTACATTGGATAGATTTTGCTATGTTGGAAAGTCTGTCAATTTGCCATAGCCAAAAAAAAGGCTCAATGTGGGAGACAATGTTTTCACCAATATCTGAAAGCCTAGAGGGTACAAGTGCAGATCATCCTTGGCAAAGCAAAGAGGTTTTTTGACCATATCTTCCCATGCTGATGAATACTATATTTCCCTGGAATGACACCAGATACTAAGCCAGTTACTATAGACAGTCTTTTTCTGTTTGTATTGTGGCATCATCCTTGGTGAAATGTAGAATGCTGTTCATTACTATGCACATACCAATCTGTGATACATAATCCGAGAGCACTATAACGTCTCTCTTCATATAGCCTAGGGAGATACTCATTTACACCTACATGGAGTATGACTGAATCATATTGGTACATATGGTGCAATGACTTGAGTGTGTGTGTGTGTGTGTGTGTAACCTATAAGATCTTGGCTCCTGATAGGTGTCTGGCTGTTATTTTCCCATTGTTCAAACCGGTAAGAGGGTGGATCAGTATGTCCCAAAATGACTTGCTTTATGGGCTTAGTAAATTAGGCTCCCCTTGGTATGGCTGTATGTATAGTGTTACTGAGGAAGATTTTTATGAGTAGAGTGTCTAGGACATCTTTGAGCCTTGGGAATATTGCATTTAAGTGCCTCAGCATATGTCAGTCTATGTGTGAGGTGCATTCTAAGTGTATTGGGTTGCGTGCGTTTTCTGACAACCTGGTTGTTATTATTTATGAGTGCCTGCGTGTGAGAGTTTTGTCTCCAGTGGCAGTGTCTATTTATATCTCTTACATCCTGTTCTGTTTCTTTAAAGATTAAATGGTTGTTAGTGAACATAAGACAATTGCTGCATTATCTCAGGATGCCCATATCCACCTAACTGGCTGCAGAAAAACTGGGAAAGTGTATATCCATTATGACAGGTCCTTTATTAGTTGAGCTACAACCAGGCTATCACCTACTGCCTATAGATGGAAAATCCTTAGTTCTCTAAATGTAAACACACAAAAAGAGGTTGCTAGAGTGAAAAAATACACTAATTTATCCAGCAACTAGCTAGATAATTAATTCAGAGCAAATAAATCAGCACAACAAGCAATGAAAAGCAAGCACAAGGAAAGGCAATAGATATTTCAAGATATCAAAAGCAGTGTACTTTAAAACAGCTTACAGAAGTGTGATTATTTAATGAACATTCTTAGCTTTGCCTGGGTGGCACCAGCGTTGCCAGATTTCCAGCACCCCAGGTAGGGACAAAAAAGAAGAAGAAGGTCACGGCAAGTGAAGACCAAAAAAAAAAAAAAAAAAAAAAAAAAAAAAGAGGTCTTCGGCATCTGAAGACCAAAAAAAGTTCTTTAATGCGGAACAGAGTTCCACAAAACAACACGAGAAGCTCCGTGTTTAGTGATTTTTGATTGGCCCGTATACCGGCATATGGGCCAATCAAAAATCGCGCAATTGGCCCGTATGCCAGGTATATCAGGACAATCAAAAACAAACAAAGCGGAGGCTGGCCGGGATTTAAACCGGCAGGGCGGGACTCGGGATCAGGCTGCTGATCTCGGGACAGTCCCGCCCAAATAGGGACGTCTGGCAACCCTGGTGGCACCAGATGCAAAACAAACACTTCTGAGGCACAGACGAGGATGCCAAGCATTGCTGAGCTCTGTGGAAATGAGCCAAGAGCCACATAAACATGCCAGATGTATACAGGCACTGAAAACAAGGTAAGTTGACTAATAAGCCCCTCTGGCCAATAAAATGATTACACTCAGGGCTCTTTAGTGCGTTTCCCAACTTAGATAGACCACTTCATCACCTCCTGCCACTAGATGGAAAATCTTCAGTCCTCTTGATATAAAAACACAGAAAAAGAGTTTTCTGGTACGTAAAAATGTACTTATGTATCCAATGACTAATTGGATAAATTCAAAATAAGTAAATCAGCAGAATGGACAACGAGAGACAAAAAAGCACTTTTCTTCAGAATAAGCAAATGGAAAGACAAAAGATAATTCAAGATATCAATAGCAGAGCAGAGCAGAGCAGAATGGGGGGGAGCTTTCAAGGCTCAATTTACAGTAAGGGTGGGCAGGTCAAAAATCACCAAGTTTAAAAAGCAGGGCAAGGGACTGGAGGGTGACTGGGAAAAATCACTATCAGGGAGTCAACTCAGCTTGTAGTGTTGCAGGCCTTGAGTCTTTTCTGAGAAGACAAAGCCACAGATATACCTGTGTATTTAAGTATCACTCAAGAAACAAAACAACCAAGAAAAATAAATGAAATGTGACGCCTAGGTAATTTAATTGCCTCTCTGCCACATAGAACAAAAGTTGCAAGACAGTCAGTGCTCTCTGGCAATCACACCCCTGCATGAGGCAACAGGTCTCGCACTGTCGCCTGTAAAAAAAGAAAAAAATAGGCTGTCTCAAGTCCTCCAGGGCTAGATTCCAAGAGAAATTATGCTTGGTGCAGCATAGCAAGTATATGCCTGCTTTAAAAAAGGCTCCAAAATTCCTTAAACCATGTAGGCCAATGAGGAACCCAGGAGATCCATCTCAAATTCACAAATGTGAACCAGGTTTGCAACACTGACGGACCTAAAAAACTTACACTGGCATTGAACAGTGTTGCAAAATGTCTACATGAAAATGTGGTCCAGTTTGGGCCTTCTCAGTGCAGGTTGTACTCAGAGGCACTGGAAGCTGTTGAAGGCTGGGGGGTGGAGGGTGAGAGGGGCATCGTGTGATCTAAAATGGGAAAATTTTTAAAACTATTTACTACCTCAACATAGGTTCGCTTCGAGGATATGTTAAGCTTAGCCAACTTCCCTTTTGGTACTTGAATTAACATTTCCTGATTGGTCTTACCCATCCCATGGCTGATAATTGTATATTAGCCCCAGTGAGAATAACTGTGATTATACCACAAATAATTTGAGGAGACCAATGTAAGGAATGCAGCACTTAGGAACTGCCTCTATCCATTAGTGGCATGAGGGGCAATTCTGGGGTGCATCTTCTATTACCCATCCTTAGATCCAAGTTGCATTTGAATATGTACAGGGATGAGCTATGTTTTACTTGAATAGAGTCTGTTTTAGAACAGCGATATCCTCTGTGAAATATATATATATATATATATATATATATATATATATATATATATATATATATATATATCCGTCTTTCCACCCTATTCTGTTTAAATACCTCAGCTGAGTATTTCTGATGCTATTTGACTTGCTGATGTTCAGTAGATCCATCAGTATTAGTTCGGAGGATGCCTTGTAAGCCAGACACAGGCCACCTCTTAGCACTCTGCAGGATATCCTGTATAGTGATAAGGCTTTGAGGTTGGCCATGCAAGAACTATTGTTTAGGAAATCTATCCATTTTAGTAAAGTATCTCTGTGGTCATTCCAGTTGCTGCATGTGTCTGGAGAGATACATGCCAAAGTGGGAATTATACAAAATGATTCACCTAATGAGGGCTTCTTAAAGGGGGACAATAACATCTCTAGATTTAGTTGCAATCAATTTGTTCATAAGTTGTGCAATACAGAAAGACTTTCTTATGACAGTGGGCACGTGTTGGTCAAGAGTTAGGTTACTGTCGACACATGTTCCCAAATGCCAAACAACTGGGTCAACTCTCAGAGGGTTATTGTCAATTTGGTAGCTCCCCTGGGGTAAGTGACTTCCCAAAGGATACTGTACTGTATTTTTTTGAGTTTAGTTTCAATTCATGACTCTGGCACCAGTTATTATTTGGGACAAACCTTCCTGCATGATGGGAAAGTCATTTGGAGATTAAATAACTGCTCCTAGCTTGCAGTCATCTCAAACTTACTCAGCCAAAGCCTTTTAGTACTTGATTTTGCTTCCGAGAAGTAGATGCCAAACAGAAAAGTCTCAGCACCAAACCCTTGGAGACTCCATTGGTGACTGGTCTCTTTCTAGAGATAGCCTCCCTTATCTGGATCTCCTGCATCATGTGAGCCAGTTGGCAGTCCAGTTAGTGATGTAAGGGTTTATTCCCAGTTTATTCAGCTTTTCTACTATACTTGAGTAGGGGACTGCATCAAAAGGCTTGTCTGGGTCAAGGAAATGTGGTGTGAACTGTTTCACCTTCATCCATTGCTTTGGTGACAAAAATAAAGCTTAAAATCTGCCCATAATTTTGAGTCTTTCACACTATTTCTCCCTGATTCTTGCCCTAAGAGGTTGAGAGATCAAAGCATACATTTGACTGTCCCAGATTTTGAGTCATATTTTTGGTTTGTTCCTCATAAGATTTGTGGTTTTATGGCAAATTTATGAGGATTGCAAAACTTAAATGATAGAGATTTGAGTTTCAGACTTCTAGACTTCATATCCTTCAGAAAAAGCATGCTAATGGAAAACCTGTTATTCTAGCAACTAAGCATATAAGAACAATGTTATACTTAAAATAGGTCTTAATTCTGGACCTTTGACCTTTTTCCTAGCCCATTACGCTTTTGGCTTTATCCCTCAAGTTATGAGGTTTTGAGGTTTAAATAAAAACTGTGAGCAAAAGCTGTTTATCTCTTTCAAGCTCAACCTGCTGCATTTTTTTTCATTTGTTCAATTAAATAAAACAGAAGTGCAACAAAAACTGGGTAACTTGGAAAAATAACAATAATAATAAATAACCTAACTAAAGGGTTAAAGTCAGGCAAGAAGCTTTAATAACATTTTAATAAGCAGAATAAAACTGCACTATATTTTTATTGTGCTTTTAAATAAATTGTTTTTTGCATGACTTAAAAAAAATCTAACAAAACTGGGGCCAACTTGCAGTAATGAGAAAGGGGTGGGAGGCTGGCATAATGGTTAACGTGGTTGCCCTATAGACACAAGATGCAGGGTTTGATTCTTACATGGGGTAATTGGTTAGGCTTAAAATGGTCCATAACAGCATTTAGCCTAGTACTAATCTATGAACCTCTATGAACCTAATCTTAAGGGAAGAAAGAAACTGTATTAACTTCTTCTGAAAACACAGTAACAAGCGTCAAAGTTTTTTCAGTTTCTTGTCTGCATTAAGTCTTACTTTATCATCATCATTGTCGTCATCATCATTATTTTTACTGTTGTTACTTCATAAATGACTGCCTAGAGTGTACCTGGTTTAGGCTGCTGTCACTTCAGTTGAAGTCCACAATCCACAGAACTACAATGGCATGTTCAACAATATGACCATTATTAATTAACAGTAAATAATGGTGAAAACCATAAACTATCTGAAGTTGGAATGAAACAAAGAAGTGTCATTTATAAAATAATAAGCTCTTTCATTCTTTTATTGCCAAACATGGAACAAAATATTTGACCCTTCATTGTTTCATTCCTACTTCTGACAGTTTACAGTAAATAACACTATAAAATATCAGAGCCAGGTCATGGTCAAATGGGGTCCTAGGCAGGGTAACAGATTGAGACCGCCCTCAGAGCAGCCCCTCCTGCAGCAACACCCAAATCCCCAGCAAAAGCCCCCATCCCAGCTATTCCAGTGTTCCATTACTTGGCTATTTCTCCCCAGTTACCATAAACAGTGTTCAAACCTGTTAGTGTGTATACTGTTTTCTTATTGACTTCTACAATGATTACAGATATTGAAATAAAATAGCACAAACACTGATACCAGTGGCGTAGCTGAGAGTAGGGGGGGCAGAGGGGTGGTCCACCCCAGGCAGCACTTTTGGGACTATCAACATTTACTTCAATAGTTTAAATAAAAAATGTTTTTTTAAGGGCATCATTAACAACAGTCACGTAGCTGGTCCAGTCGCATCATGTCTGTGCGTGGGCTGTCGTACAGACATCTTGTCCTTCTTATCTGCTTGCCCAATTTCAAATTTCACAGTACAGCATTTTTCTGCCAGAATTATTCCTGCTTCAAGTAAGGCTGCTTCATACTGCTGCTGTTAAATTGTGCTGCTGAATTATTCTTGTTTCAAGTAAATTAGCTGCTTCTTATTGCTGCTGTTCAATTGTCTGTGTGATTTTACAGTACAGCATTTTGCTGCCAGAATTGTGTGTGATTTTACAGTACAGCATTTTGCTGCCAGAATTGTGTGTGATTTTACAGTACAGCATTTTGCTGCCAGAATTGTGTGTGATTTTACAGTACAGCATTTTGCTGCCAGAGTTATGCTGCCATTCAAAAGGGTGTGTGTAGCTGCTTCTTGTTGCTGTCATTCAACAGGTTGTGTGTGTGTGGGTAAAATGCCCAGTTAGGTATACCTGATGGTTAGTGTTACTCAGGCTAAAACCCTGTACTTTGGGTACAAGAAAGAAAGCCGGACTTCTCTACCCATACCACCACTTGTGAGTCAAGGAGTCCATAGCTCTCAACTGTCCAGCTTTTCAAAGAATGTCTGGAATGTTTGGCTCATAATTTTGGTCTGTTCCTCTTAAAATTTCTGGTTTTCTGGCAAATCAGTGAGAAGTGAATTCACTAAATAATGATAGCCATTTAAGTTTCAGTCTTCCTATCTTTCAGGAAACACATGGTAACACAAATATTTTATTCTTGCAACTTTCTAAGATTATGCAAGCAATGTTTAAAATGTGTCCTTGGCCTTTAACCCCCCCCCCCCACCCACACACACACACACACAATAAACTTTGCCTTTTTCCAGATTTCTTATGCCGCAAAGTTGAGAGATATAGTTGAGTGTCAAGTGGATTTTACAAGGAGCTGATAGCTTCAGGGAAAGAGAACTATAAGTGCTGCTTATGCCAAGTCTGTTTGCATTGTTAGTAGCACAAAAGGTAGTATACTTGATTTTGCTAGAGAAGGCTGTGGGTTCCACTCCCACAGTATGTAGATGGATTGCAAATATTATACTGTGTTGTACTTTAAAGGGGGTGGATGCTGCAGTCCTGAGACTGTCCTTCTTTGAAGGAGATACCTAGTAACTACGAACCTGCTATCAGTTTGCCATCCATTCCCTATTGCAATATTACTAGCTTATCATTTTTTTAATGCAACATAGGCAATTTATTCTTCGAGGGCAACAGGCACTTTATTGTAGATGAAACAATGAAATATAAGGTTGTTTGCCAACAGCAACCTCGTCATTAGTTACAGATCTGCTTTATGCGGAATTATTTAGATGACTTTTATTTCTGCAGAAATTGCGCATATTTACTGATATTGGCAGATTGTAATGACAGAAGTTTGAGTAGACTTTTACGATGGAACTGTTCTGAGCTGGGCAGTTTTGTCATTATTGGTTCATACATTTTGTTTCATTGCTTGTTGGAAAATTGTTCAAAGCAAATTTAAAGCACGCTCTAACAGGTGTGCTGTATTATACAAGGAATATAATTTAATATAACCAGGAAGGTGAATCAAAGAACACATGTATGTTTGCATGAACCTAAATAGTGTGCAAGGGGCCTAAAGGTAAACCTTGTCTGGAACTGGACACATGCATTTTCTTTGAATGCGAGTTTCAAGGGCAGAGAAGTTTTAATAACAACTGTTTTCATTGTGAGACTGTATTGCTCTGTTTAGCAGATGTTTATCAGTGTTTATGCTATAAAATTTAAAATAATAGTTTGAATGAAATCTAAATTATTATAGAAGTAAAGCATAAAGCAGTATGCACATTACAGTGTTTATGGTAAATGGTGAGAAATAGCCAAGTAATGGGACACTGGAATGGGTGGGGCGGGCTGGCTGTGTATGGGGGGGCGGCCCATTTCACCATGATTTTGTGAGGGGGAGGAGTGGAAAACTCAAAGACAGCCTCAGGTGGCACAAACTCTAGCTATGCCACAGACTGATGGTCATTTGCTAAACAAACAAAAGAGTCTCACAATGAAAACAAACTTAGCATAACCAGTAATCTTCTCTGCCCTTGAAACTCACATTCATTGAAACAGCATGAAAACCCACATTCAAAGAAAATGCATCTGGCCAGTGAGGATTAAGTTTACCTTTGGGCTGTTTTCAAACCATAAGCCCCTTGCACACATTTTTAGAGCCATGCATACATGTATGCATTCTTTGATTCACCTTCCTGAGTGTATTAAATTATATTCCACTTGATAGAATGTGCTTTAAATTTCTAGTTTTGAACATTCCTCTACTAACCAATGAAGTAAAAGAACCGATCATGACAAAACTACCCATTTCAGAAATTTTCAACCATAAAAGGCCACTCAAACATCTGTCTTTACAACCCACCAATATCACTCAATAAGCACAATCTCTGCAGTAGTAAAAGTCATCCAAACAATTCCACATTAAAGAGATCTGTAACTAATGATGAGGTGAATAGGCTGCTGATCCCAGGACAGTCCCACTCAAATAGGGACATCTGGCAACCCTGCTGCCATTTGATAAACAAAATTAGTTTCACATTGAAAACAGACTTGGTATGAGCAACAGTAAACTTTATTCCCTTGAAACTCACAATTCCATGAAAATGAACTGAAACTCAATTCCTTGAAAATGCACCTAAACTCATAATTCCCTAAAAATGTATTGAAACTCAAACTCACAATTCTGTCATCAGTCTGGTAGTTGGTGTACAGGATTCAGTCTTCTCTCCACTGAAGCTCAAAATTCCTTCAGCAGTCTGGTAGGCGGTGTACAGGATTCAGGCTCTTGTCTCCACTGAAACTCAGAATTCCTTCAGCAATCTGGTAGTTGTTATAGAGCATTCAGGCTCTTGTCTCCTGTAACCAAGCTACAGGGTCAAGCTTGATCAAGTTAACTGACTAACCTGCCCCCCCCTCAACTAGGGCACTACATACCATACCTCCATACCTTTCAATTTCTTAGCATAAGAAATCTGGACGAAGCCTAAAATAATGGGGGACAAAGGCCCAAAAAGAGGGACAGATTTTAAATACTGCTCTTATAGACTTAGAAAGTTGATAGAATAACAGTGTTGGCCTTAGCATGCATTTTCTGAAGGAAATGAAGTCTGAAACTCAACTGTATGACATTATTTAGTTATTTCAATCCTCAGTGATTTGACAGAAAAACACAAATGTTGCAGAACAGACCAAAAATATAATGCAAAAATCTGGACAGTTGAGAGGTACGCATACCTCTCAACCTCTTAGTGCAAGAAATCTGGACAAAGCCTGAAATAATGGAGATGCAATGGTCCAACACAGGGATAGATTTTAAATACTGTTCTTTTTCACTTAGAAAATTTTTAGAATAATAGGATTTGTATTTTCTGAAGCATATGAAGTCTGAAACTCATACATATATGGATCACATTCACATTGCCGAAAGTACAGTTCTCCAAAAACACACTTTGCCGAGACCATAACTCCGAATTTACACTTCTCCGAAATGGAAAACAAACCACATTAACTAATTTTCTCTAATTTTTGCAGGGGGGAAAGTCCCTCTGCACTCTAATTGTGGGGGGCTGTGACCCACACCCTCCCCTGTTAATTATATATACTAACTCCGAGATCGCAGTACAGTGACACAGTACATTTGTTCATACATACTGCAGTGTGATCGCAAAGTGCCATTTTGGGGAAGTGTAAATGCGGAGTTATGGTCCAGGCAAAATGTAGTTCGGAGAACTGCACTTTTGGCAATGTGAATGGGAACTATATATATATATATATATATATATATATATATATATATATATATATATAATGTCATTATTCAGTGATTTCAGTCCTCCCTAATTTGCCAGAAACCCACAAATTTTATGAGAAACAGACCAAAACTATGAGGCTAAATCTTGACAGCTGACATGTATGCTACACACACACACACACACACACACACACACACACACACCTATTTTGTCTCTGCTCTCACACAGCAACACACACACCCTTTTCATCTTTTCATACAGAAATGAAAAGCTAAATTCCATGCACACACCTACTCTCACACACACACTTTCTCATGCAAACAGAATGGCTAGTTTAAATTACATACACACACACTCTCTCATACAGAAATGAATGAACAAACAAATAGAACCACTAGTCTAAATTGCACTTATACACACACACACACACACACACACACACACACACACACACACACACACCTTCTCTCTCAATGGAACAACAAATTTAAATTCCACACACGAGTGTGGAATATGTTTACATTCACGGTGGCATGCATGCAACGCACACATGGTCCTTCTTAAAGGAGAAGGCAGTGCCATCGTGGAGTGAAGCAGTTTTTTTTTTTTAATTGTTGAAGCCTCCTGGACAACGTGCAGCTGTAAAAGTGTGAGGCGCTCACCACCCCCTTACCATATGCTTCCGGTACCCTTCCTCCAACTATATGCTGGTACTGCAGGGACTACATGGTAGACAGACCAATATCCTGCAGTTTCAGCTCCAACATAGAGGCGGAACATTCCTGCAGTTTGGAAGTAGGTTGGGGGGATTGTCAAAGACTGTGTGTATGAGCAGTTAGTATTTTCCATAAATAATCTTCTCTGGACACAGGCAACTCATACCAGACTTAATATTGGAATTCAAGCTGTGCTCCCTTAGCACAGCCACACAGTATTCCTTCCCAGTATTTTCCAAAGTATTAATTAATGCATGATGGATCTTTTTACCTACCATGCATGCATTATCACATCCATTGAGGACTTCAGTGTGACTACAAGGCAGGCTTGTTGAAGTTTGGCTTAAAATTAAACACTCAAAATCTTAAATCCTGTAGAATATAGAAACTACAACAAAAACAGGATGAAGGTGTGACACCCCTGCACTGGCCCAGTAATCAAGGAGCCTCAATCCTCACGACTGGCAACAACTAGGGGATGTACACACTGGGAGGATGACAAGTATACGAGCAGTAAAGTGGAATTTCCCTTAAGAGCACACAGAGATCACAGTCAGTCTGGGGCTGATTTCTCCCTCTTTCTGCAGATCCCCAATAATACTCCCTACTGGAACAGCTATAGAGTTAAGATCTCAGCTCAGCTGAGGGGCAAAGCCAAGACCCCCAGCACCCTCTCTGTCCAACCAGTACTTCATGTCCTTGCCCAAGTAGCTGACTCACAGACACTTTGAGATTTGGTTTATATACAAACACACACACCTGGGGAAGCCTGGCACAGGTTTAGTAGCCATGTCTCCTTCTGCCAAGACTATAAGGTAGTTTCCATTGCCACCAACCCCTACATATCAGCTACTATACGGCCCTTACAAAGGGTCTCCAATCCTACTGTGTAATGTTACTATTATCCAAATGGTAGTCTGACCAAGACTTGCAAGGCTATTTAGGAGTGGCCTGTACGCTGTCAACAAATACATATGCAAGTACTCTAAGAGCTTAAATATGTCTCACAAATATCAGCCATAAAGATAGGTTTAAATATAAAGGTTCATAGGATGATACTAGGCTATTGGCCCAGAGGCCCTTATAAGCCTAGCCAATAATTTTGCCCATTGTTCCCTCAAAGTCAGCACCTGTTCGCCCTGTCCAGCAGGGACACAGGTGGGATCCCAAGGGTGTATTTTCTGTTTCCAATTCCAGTCGTCCAGGTTCACCTTAAAGAGGGCTAGAGAGGTACTCTGCTTGACATGGAGAGGGAGTCTATTCCACAGATAGGGGAGTCTTTGGGACACAAATCTATCCTGCCAACAAGTTCTATTAATGTCACAGACCAGGTTAAGGCCTTGCATGCGGGTTGCATGAGTGGAGTTTGTCTTCTGGATATGCAGCAACTCCATCAAGGCTGGGTCTGAAATGGCCTTGTATGCCAGACACAAGTCATCTCTGAGCAGTCTGTATGAGACTGAGTAGAGGGACGGGACTTTTAGCCTCTCTGTACAGGACAGGTGTTTGAGACCCTGGATTTGCCTGGTCAGGAACCTCTGTGGTCTCACAAACTGCTGCATGTGCTTGGCAAGGTACATGCCGAAGGGGGCACTGTACCCGATAATGGGTCTGATAAGGGAGGAGTACAGGGATGTTATGACCTCCTTGTTCCTCGATGAAATACCCTTATTTATGAGGTGGGCCATGTAGAAAGCCTTCCGTACAACGAAGGCAACATGGCGGTCAAAAGTCAGGTTGCTATCAACCTGGGTGCCCAAGTCCCGCATGACAGATTGCATGCTAAGTATGTTGCTATTAATGTGATAATTAGTGGGGACGACATTCTCTCCAAAGGGGATAATAATGCATTCTTGGCATTTGGTTTGAGGCCATGCTTCTGGCACCAGTCGTTAGTTTGGGTAAGGTCCTCTTGGAGGATGTTTACATCACTAAGGGAATTTAAGACAGTGCCCAGCTTGCAGTCATTTGCAAACTTGGTCAGCCACAGACCACTGTTTGGGCTTGCACCTCAGAAATGTACATCTCAAACAGTAGAGGCCCCAAGACCAATCCTTGGGGTACACCGCTCGTTACGGGTCTACTACTTCGACTGAGTGGGTTCCATCAGTGAGCCAGTTAGCTACTCATCTGATAACATATGGGTTGATGCCTAGCTGGGAGAGTTTATCTATTATGCCTGAGTGGAGAATAGTGTCAAAGGCTTTGGCTAGGTCAAGGTAGGCAGTGTGGACCATCTTCCCCTCATCCATGGTTTTGGTGACTGTTTCAAAGAATTTGACCAAGTTTTAACAGGCATGATCTTCCTTTGACAAAACCAAACTGTGTGGGGTCAAGTGTTTGGAGGTTGCCAATGTCCTTGTTTATAAGGTCCATGATAATGTATTCCATGGTCCTGCAGATCAGGCTAGTTAGGCTGATGGGTCTATAATTACCTGGGTAAAAAACACCTGTCAGAAGTGGGATTTAAACCCATGCCTCCACACGGAGACCAAAATTCCCATGAACTATGGAAGGAGATTAATCCTTGAGTCTGGCACCTTAGACCACTTGGCCATCCTGACATATTTAATAATAAATAATAAAAGAACAAGACAATACTCAGTCAATCAACACAGTAACTTCAGAGTTCAAAATCACAGGAAATATTTTTAAACAACATTTCAGGACAGTCTCAAATAAATACAAAAAACATCTAAACTAATCTTTACTATATTCCTAACTATATCTAAAAACAGTTACTATGCACTAGAAACTTACTTACACAGCAATCCAAGTGCATATGTGATGAGTGGATGTTCTTGTTAGGTCTAAGACAAAATACAAAATGGAGTCTCTCTCTGAAAGAGTTCTAAAAACAATTTCAGATATTACTGCTGGGTTAGCTTGGATGACATCACTTTTTGTTACCTGACTTCAGTTCCTAGGCTAAAACAGAAACTAACAGAATTTAACATCTCTGTGTTAAAAGTACATATCTATCAGATATTTGCCCACATCTTGGAAGCAGTAACACAATAAAACACTTTTTACATTTTAAACCTAGTAATTACTTCTCTTTCAAGACCATATAAAAACTTCTAGCTCTAGACATTCTGTATGCTACACTGAAACTGAGAGAGAACTTTTATAGCACAATCATAAAACAATCTACTTCCAACTTATTTTCTGTTCTAAGTCAGCAGGGCATGCTGTGGGGTTACATTTTAGCTCAATACATAACATACATTTCTGTATAAATCATATCAATATTCACAAGCGACAGAATTGTTTACAAAATTCCAGATAGCTGGGCTGGCAATATTTCTATTTCCCTATATCACAGAAGGAATCACAACCACTGAAATGACCATAATTAAGCACTTTCATCTGTATTCAATAAAATACTTAATCAGAACAGTGCTAAAACACTGAAATACTTGATTCAAGCCATTGTATGTTTTGCATCAACCAGTCAAACATACAGAAACAATAACCTCAAAGTTTTGAACCTCTCTGCTTTATGATACGTTTTACATCATAGTATTGCCTAAACCTGGGAAACAAAAACTGCCTTTCAATTTCAATTGCCAAAATACTTCTCTCACTTCTAACAAGGTATTATAGTCCCCCACTGACTTCTAACAAGGTATTATAGTCCCCCCTTGTTGTTATAAATGCTCACAATTAGCAGAATGCCTGTATAGTGTTTTGTTCCTACTGATGATTTTCTTGTACATTTTTCCTAGATAAAATGCAGGGCATGTATTACACTGAGCTAAACTACATAAGGTGAATTACAACCAAAATGAAAGTCAGACCCAAATGTTTTATCAAAATTGTGAACTATATGGGCTGGTGGACATACAATAGCAGCAGTTTCAGTGCTCACAGGCATAAGTGGCTTTAGGTTTGCTGAAAATGAGAATACTGCTTTCAAAACTTAATTTTAGGCAGCGCAGTGGTGCAGAGGTTAGTGCTGTCACCTCACAGCAAGAAGGTTCTCCAATTCAATTCTCGGCTGGGGTGCCTTCTGTGTGGAGTCTGCATGTCCTCTCTGCATTCATGTGGGTTTCCTCTGGGTGCTCCAGTTTCCTCCCACATTCCTGCATCTGGACCATTTCTCCCTGGGCTTCTGCTGAAAATGGGGTCTGTCTCAATTAGAATTTCCCTGTTGAAAAAGAAGTTATGCATTCACCATAACGTTCTATCTGTGTTGTCCCCTTTCATTCTTGGGTTTGGATCCAAACCATTTGATCAAACTTAGCCGTTGCACAGGCTTGTAGCAATTTAGAACTCTCGAGCTTCTCCCTTATCCAGAATGCACCAATCCCAATTATTTCAGATCTTATTTGCTACCTAAAGCACAAAGAAATAATTCTTCTACAAAAAAAGGCATAAAAAGAGAAATAGCAAAAGGTTAGACAAAGCTATATATCTGAAGCTTTGTCATGCGTTGATTATGTCATTTCTTTCATATCCACTCATTCTTCCAGAAAAAACATAAGGAGGAGGTTTGGTGGCAGGGAGTTGAGGAAGAATGAAAATGAACAACACAAATGGAACATTATGGTGAGTACATAACTTCTTTATCTGATGTTATCAGTTTTCATTCTGTCCTTAACTGATTGGACAGAGTCCCCAGCTACCTAAATTCCAGGGTGGACTTGAGGCAAGATATACCTAAGCAGCACTAAGTCAAATGATGCTCTACCTCTGGATACTAAATACACTTTGTAATGAGTGATGAAAGTATGAGGGGAAGCCCAAGTCACTGCTGCATATTTCAACCATGGAAGCCCTTGAATGAAAAACTGAGGGAATTGCTACAGACCTGGCTGAATGAGCACAAACTTGCTTTGGTAAAGGGATATCCAGTTTGTTGTAAACAAAGGAAATGCAGCCAGTAAGCTACCTGGCAAGAGTAATTTTGTATACTGGTTAACCTAGTTTCATATCAGCAAAAGAAACAAACAACTGATCTGTAGTTCTAATGTCTTTTGTTCTGTGTAAATAGAAATGTAGTTGCCTATAAATATCCAATAAATGTAAAAATAAGTTATGTACTCACCATAACGTTCCATGTTTGTTGTCCACATCACCATTCATTCCTACTGGATGGGTTCAGAGCCGATCTTCGGCTCTAACTTGGACGAATACACTAGCTCGAAGTCTCTGACTTGGCTCGTGGCAAAATAGGTATCCCATCATGCCATCCCCATCATGGTGTAATTACCCAGATCTTGTTTGCTGCCAATCATAACAATGTGTCTAAATTAATAATGTGACATCAGGATAGAAACAAGAAGAAAATTCAAAGGAGCTCCTTTACTAAGCAAAAGAGATCTCTCATCTAGGTCCTCTAGGAGTCCTTGGCTGGGGGAAGGTGGGAGGGTTGTAAGAATGAATGGCGAGATGGACAACAAACATGAAACGTTATGGTGAGTACACAACTTCTTTATGTTATATTGTCCTATCTCACCCTTCATTCTTTCTGGATGGGACAGTGTCCCAAGCACCATTTACCTGGGTGGCTCACAGGACTATACCTTTGAGCACAGAGGAACCAAAGGAAGCCCTGTTCTTGGAGGCCAAATCAACTTTGTAATGAGTAATGAACGTATGGGGACTTGCCCATAGAGCAGCGGCACAAATACTTCCCATTGACAACCTGGCTAGGTAAGCAGAGGATGTTGCTAATGCTCTGGTTGAGTGGCCTCTATCTTTGAATGGTAAATTCCTGTTATTTGAGGTGTATATAAAGGTAATGCAATTTGAGAGCCAATTTGAAAATGTAGTTTTTGAAACTGGCTTGTCCTTTCTTAGTTTGGAAAAGGAGATGAACAACTGATCTGTTCTCCAGAAATCTTTAGTTCTATGCAGATAAAACCTAAGTTTTCTATGCACATCCAATTGGTAAAGTTTATACTCTGCCTTGTTGCTGTGATTGGGAAAAAAGACTGGGAGCTCAATAGATTGATTTAGATTGGTCTGGGAACAAACATTTGGCATGAAGGACAGATTAGTTCATAGAGAGACTCTGTCCTTATGGAAAAACAAATATGGTGGCTTGATTGATAGAGCTTGCAGCTCCGAAACTCTTCTTGCAGATGTAATGGCTACTAGGAGAATGGTTTTCCAAGAAAGGAATTTGAGATCACAAGATGATGAGGGCTCGAAAGGAGGTAATTTTAGATGAGTCAAGACAAAATTCAGATCCCATGGTGAGAGAGGTTATTTTATGGGAGGCCTCAATAAACAAGTGCCTTTTAAAAATGCTTTACACAATTTGTGTGACATCAGATTAGGAGTAAATTCACCAATGTGGAAATTAGAAATTGCGGCTAGTTGGACTTTAATTGTAGCTGCAGTGGAGCCTTGCTGGAAAAGTTCTGCAAGAAATTCCAAAACTGAACTGATTGGGGTAGAGAATGATCAATGTTTCTTGTGCCGAGTAGGAGAACCTCTTCCATTTACTAGAATATAACTTCCTGGTAGAAGCCTTGTGAGAAAATACCAAAATGTGCTTTACTGCTGGTGTGAAGTCCTGAAGCCTGACTAAGTTTGGAAGTGGAGCAGCCATGCTGTCAAATTGGGGGTTTAAAGAGCAGGATGGAGAGTTCCTCACATACGAGTCAGAAGGTCTGGAACTATGTCCAGAAACCCAGGATTTCTCCTGTAGGTGAGGCCAGAGAAAGGGGAACCAAATCTGACAAGGCCAGTAAGGGGCAATGAGAATTAGCCTGCTTCCCAAGAATTTTGCTTTCTGAATTACTTTGGGTATGACAGGAAAGGGGCAAAATGCATACAGAAGTCCCGAGGGCCAATCGTGAACAAGTGTGTCTCTTGGTGTATCCCCCAGAGGGGGGATTAGGGCAAAGTAGCTGTTCATTTGGTATTCATGGGAGTGGCAAACAGGTCACAGCAAGGCTGGCCCCACTTTTGGAAAATCTCCTACGCTGCTTTTTGGTTTAGAGACTATTTATGAGGTATTAATACCGCCCTGCCGAGCTTGTCGGCTATCACGTTGGATTTCCCTGGGATGTGCGTTGCTACTAGAAAACGTTGGGAAGACATGCCCATTGCCATACTCTCAGAGCCTCTCGACAAAGGGGATATGATCTGGTTCCTCCTTATTTGTTTATGTACCAGACTACTGACATGTCTGACTGGACTGCAATCGTTCCTAGTGGAAGAGAGTCCTGGAGTGCCTGCAACGCCAGAAGCACTGCCCTCATCTCTAGAACACTGATGTGCAAATGGGCCTCGTATTCTTGCCATGTGCCTTGGACTGTCCTTCCCAGATAATGCCCCCCCACCCTATCTGAGAGGCGTCCGTGGTCACCGTAGTTACAGGCTGTAGTGGCACAAAAAGTTATCCGATGGTCACATGGTCGGGCCGAAGCCTTCACAGGAGATCTCTTTTGCATGATTTCATAATTCTGACTTGGTGAGACATAGGAAGTTCTTGAAATGACCACTGAGCAAATAGGAACCATTAAAGAATTCTCATATGCATTCTGGCTAGGGGAACTAAGGTGATCGTTGAAGCCATGGTTCCTAGGACTGTCAAAATCGTCTTTGCCTTCACTTTGTTTCTGGGTAGAAGGTTGGCTATTGTTGTCTGAGAAGAGAAACCCTGTCGGAAGGCAGTCATGCCATCATGGAGACATTGTCCAGATCTGCACCTATGAAAGCAATAGGTTGACAAGGCAACAAGGCAGATTTTTGTAAAACTGACTGTAATCCCTAACCGAGAACAAATTTGAAGAGTGGTTTCTCTTGCCTGCTGAAGTAGATGGTTGGTGGTGACAGGAGCCAGTCGACTATGTACATAAACACTTGGAATCCCAGACGTCTCAAGGGAGCCATGACTACTGCCATGTATTTGGTGAACACTCTGGGGCTGTAGTGAGACCAAAGGGCACAGCTCGAAACTGATAATGACTGGCTCTCCCAGCCAGAAGTGCAAGTGACTCCTTGATGCTCTGCCCATTTTTATGTGGTAGTGTGCATCGTGGAGGTCTATTGAGCACATCCAATCATCTTTCCCTAAGAAGGGAAGAATTGACTGCAGTGTCACCATTCAGAACTTGGACTTCTTCACAGATTCGTTTAGTTTGCCGAGATCCAATATGGGTCACCAGTCCCCTGTTCTTTTTGGAACTAAAAAGAATCTTGAGTAAGTTCTGAATCCTATTTGGTCTGCAGGGACTTCTTGGATGACTCTTTTGTGTAACAACTTTTGAATTTCTACAGTTGCTTGTTCCCTTTGACTGGGTGGAACATTCAAAATTGTTCTGATCTGTGGGACAGGATGGCAAAAGGGAATGGAACAGCCTCTAGATATTATACTTTGTACCCACTTGTCTAGTGTGATATCTTGCCAGGCTCCTGGGTACAAAGATAAACTCCCCCCGACTGCCTCCAGAGTGGAGCAGACGGGCCTCCTTTCAGGAGCGCTAGTAGAGTCGTCCATGAAAGGGATCATGGTCACCCTGGTTTTGCGGGGGTTCCTGTCAGAAGAATGAAGACGCATTATGTCTAATGCATCTTCGTCGAACTGTAAATGTCAAAAACGCAAAATGTCGAAGTGGCTTTTAAGTGAATTCTTTCCCTGGGAAAGAAGCCGCTTGGCCACTTCCGTCACTTTGCCGTTTTCGGCATTGTAGTGCAATCTCGGAGTTGGTATATTTAAGTAGGGGGGTGTGGGGGCACAGCCTCCCACATGGGGGTTGTGGGGGGGTGAAGCCCCCCACTTAAAATAGTGCTTAGTGTGGGGTTTTGTTTTGTTTGTTTTTTTAGGAACAGCAAATTTTTTCCCTGGGAAAAAATTCGCTGTTCTGGCTGTTCGCTCTTTTTTGTTTTCATTCTTTTGTGGTCGATATAACAGCATTCGATCTTTTGATCATTCACTGTTTTAACATAGACCCATTTTGCAGACCCCCCTCTGTCTCTAGGATGGCGTCTGCCATTATTGCCTCCCCCTCTGCCCCTGTGGAAGGGTCCACCTCGTGCTTCTTGAAAAACTCCCTGGGATCTTTTGAACCATATTTTTCCACCCTTCTGACCTTTAGGGTAAGGTTTTGAAGGTACGGAAAAACTTACTCCAACGGCAAACAGAGTTTTCCCTTCCTGCTCACAATTTAGTGAATGTGTCCTTGACTTTCAGTCCAAAAAATGAGGAACCGTCAAAAGGGGCATTGGTAAAGGTAGACTTGAAAGGCTCCACAAAGTTGCACAAGCTCATCCAGGAGTGCCTCCTCAGGGAAACTCCTGAACCCACTGCCCTGCTTGCTCCATCCACTGTATAGGATATTAGTCTCATGGAGGAGTTAACGATGGAATTTAAAGTAAATAGCTTAGAGGTGACTTTTTCTGATACCCCCCTTCCAATTAACCCTGAAGAGTATCTCCTAACTCCTTCAGAGATCTCTTTGTAGTTTCATAAAGTGCATAAAGTACTTCAGCGATCTAAGGGTAAAAGTCACCGACGAAAAAACACACTTCCCGTATCTATCCATTGTCTGGGAGTCCTTGTCGGCTGAATGGACAGATGAGGATGTTTCAGAAAGTTCCTTCTTGGTGGCTGCTGCCACCACCATAGCATCTACAGGAACACCTTTTGTAAGAAATTCCTTTTCCAAAAGGGCCGACAGGATCTTATTTGCCCTCTGAGGGACTGGTTCCATAATGTCTGGTGACTCCCACGCTTTTCGACTAACCAACTCCAATAGCTCGTCGAAAGGTGGAGACACCCAGGAGGCTGAAGGTTGAGACCCAAAAGCCTTCAGGTACACCGAATCCTCATCAGAAGGGTTGATGGCTTTCCAGTCGCCTCTCTGTTTCAGGATCCCTAGGGTATCTGCAAAGGAGATATCTTCAGAGGATGACCATGGGGACCCTTCTGACTCCTTGAGGTCAGTGTCAGAGATGATGGACTCATTAGGGGAGTCTATATGCATCCTCTTGCATGTTTTCTTTCGAAAAGCCAACTCAGAAAGGTATTCTCGGGAGGTCTTGGAAGAGTGGGGTTTGCCTAATGGGGATGCTGAGACTCTGAATCTCTGCTGTACTGTGGATGGGGTTGTGCCGAGACAGAAGCCAGTGCCTTGTGGGGAAGAATAGCAGTATCCTTGTGTACAGCTGTAGGTTGGGACAGCATACTCATCAGCTCAAAGGCAGATCCCCCCCCCCGGCTCCGAGGACACCTCTGGTTCCAAGGAAACAGAGGGAATACCCGACTCCACGGAGATCAGCTTCGAGGCTGATGTAAGAGCCACGCTCAGCCAAGCTGATGCTCCGAAAGGTAAATTTGGAACCGAAGAAACTCAGGTCTGAGTGTCTACCCCCCAGAGCCGACCGCATAACTTTTGCCCCTAGACACCCCGGACAGCACCGAGAATGTCGGAGCAGGAATTGGTTCTGAAATCTCCTGAAAGGGTCTTGGAACCAAAGAATTTACAGCAAGCTGTACCTGGCATTCCAGCTCCGAAGATCCAGCTTGGCTCAGAGGAGGACTCGTTGTGGATGCAATAGTCCTGGATGGCTCCAAAACCGGTTGGGTCGGAGCCGAAAATTATTTAGCCAGCGCCGGTGACTTCAAGAGTCTGTGCACCACCCTTCCACTCCATCATCTGATAAACTCCTAGAGGACCTGAAGGAGAGGGTTGGTGTGTGAGATCTCTCCAAAATGGGAGATCTCAAGGTAGGGGAGACCGGGAACTGTTTAGTGGACCAGCTCCGAAAAGCAGTCTCTTTCGGCTCCAAAGGCCGTGGAGCCAAAGCACTAGATTTGTCCAAATCTATGATCTCGCTCAGTTCCAAGGACTGAGGAGCAGAGACCGATGCATCCGAAATGTTAGCCAATTTTTGAGGAGGCTCAGAATGAGCTGAAGAAGCAGGAGATGGTTGTTTCATAGCCTTGTCACTTTTTGAATAAGAAGGGGACCCTACTTGAAGAAGAAGGTTTCAGGAGCCCTTTGAGGATGTTTGTTCTTTCTTTCCTGTAAAACACCGGAGCTGAAGGAATATCAGAACGTGCAAGTCTCTTGGAGGTGACTGGCCCCCAAACAAGAAACACAAATATTATGCCCATCAGTGATGGACATCTTCTGAGAACATTTCTGGTATTTTTTGAACCCTGAAGGCTTAGGCTCTTTCTCTCTAATTTCCTTTGACATGTTAATAAGGAAATTACACTAGTATACCAACAAAAAATAAAGCTTAATCACACCTCTGTAAGACAAGTTAGACACACACTATTTAAATTTTAAGATAAACACTATAATAAACAGCACATCTAATTAAATTAAATTAATTAAATTTCTAGTGTCCCACCAGGACACAAGTGCTCTTCAGCAATTACATTCTGCTTACCGAGCACACTCAAGCAAATCTGCAGTCTGCAGCTACCACTCTACCCATACAGTACAAGAAGGAATCACTACTGCAAACTAAACAAGGATATACATTTTGAGCCTCAAGAGCAGGAGCACACTCAAGAAAATCTGCAGTCTGCAGCTACCACTCCACCCATACAGTATAAGAAGGAATCAGTACTGCAAACTAAACAAGGATATACATTTTGAGCCTCAAGAGCAGGGTCAGTCCACCCAGGCATTCTACATGTATGTTTTATGAGAGTGAAGCTATTACATTAGCAGTATTTCTAAGTAGTTTTCAGCTTGCTAATAAAACTGACTGTTGTAGCCTTGTGTCCCCCCCCCACTAGTACAGTAATCCTAACTGTCCAATAGACAGTATACATTTAATTCACATCTCAGTGAATAAATTAACCATCAAGCAGCCCTCTCAGTGCTTTCTGCCTTAGTTTGTATCACTTGGAGGCCCACCTGTTTATTTGCATCTCTATACATTCCCCTTCATTGCTAATGTATCTCCCTACTCTAATCTGTGCACAAACTGGTTACTAATCAGCAAGTCAATGTGAAGACACACCCCCAACCTTAATAAACTTTGCTGTCTCTTCTCTCCTTCACTTTACAGGTAGTTTGAATTATTACTTACCCCCTCTGAGGCCTTCACTGATTTCCACTGATTGCCTCTCTGGTTTCTTTGCATTCCACCTGGTTTACTTGTGCTATCTCCCTCCCCAGTACAAAGTCTATATTAGAATCCTGCTGAGCATGGAGCCATCTTTAAATTTCTAGTCTCCCACCAAGACACAAGTGCTCTTCAGCAATTACATTCTACTTGCCGGTAAGCCAGTAGACCTCAGGAATTTGTTTAAAGTGTTCAGATTTGTAAAGTAATACTTACTTTTTTCTCGTCTTGGTTGGCTCTACCCCGCTCCATTCGCCCTCGCTTACACTTGGGCTCTCTCTGCTCCCCTGCCCTGCCCCCTATTACCTCCCGCCCCCACTACCTCTACATTTATAGTAATCACAGCCACACCCACAGCTCACCCTCACATCACCTCCACCAATCACAGCTCCTCAAGTCATATCACATTATACCACACCACCTTGCTCCACACAAAATACTTCCAATCACTCTCATTCCTACTTGGCATTTTTTACATCACGCACAATACTTCCCCATCCACATATAGTTCAACCCTATAATTCCTATTCAGACCCCCCACCTAGAAACAACTTAAACTTTATAACCATGACTATCACACAAGTAAGTCGTCTGTCTTCTCATAATTCTTTACAACACCACAAGTTATCACTCTAGCAATATCCCTAAACTTAGTAGCGCAACACTACATTATGCACTGTCGTATAAAAACACCACACATTATAATAATATCTGCCCACAATTATTCAAGAACTACATAACGGACCAATTCAGAACTAAACACATATGCTCTCATTCTTACCCAAAAAAACACAATACTTTCTCACACTCCTCACCAAACTCCAACATCCGTATAACCATTTTAACTCCAGGCTCACCATAAGTGGGGACATCCACCCCAACCCAGGCCCAAATACATCCTGTCCAACACAAACTGCTCCAACACAAATGTCAGAACATAACACCCCCACTTTCTTCATCCCTGGGCAAATCAACAACAGCAGCAAAACCAACCATCTTTTAATGCTAAATATTAATATTAGAAGTATCAAAAATAAAATACCTGAACTCTAGGCCACAATAGCACACTACTCCCCAGACATAGTTGCTTTAACAGAAACATGGCTAAATAAAAACATAGCTAGCTCAGAAGTTTTCTCTACCGGTACAATATCATTAGACAAGACAGACCACTTTGTAAAGGGGGTGGAACTGCCTTACTGTACAGGTCCAACTTAACTGTCCGTCAATTACCAAACTCCTACCCCTCCCCCAATAATTGGGACATACTTATCTCACAACTTCACCCTAAAAAGGTCATCACCACAATTGTGATCTATATTCCACTTGGTAATACACCTGCTAGATTTGAAGACTTCTTATCCTGGTGTTCTTCCACATACTCACAAGAAACCCTTATTCTGGGGGACTTCAACCTAGACTGGTTCACCTGTATATCAGAACCACCAAGTAATCTAATAAATCTCCATGGCTACTAGCAACTAGTCCAAATTCCAACTAGATGTGATAAAAAATCTAAAAGGGAATCCATCCTTGACTGGGTCCTAACTAACAACCCCACATTGTACCCTCACACAGGCAGTCTCCCAACACCTTAAGTGAGTGACCACAACATAATATACTTTATACATAGTAGAACAAGCATATGCAAAGCCACTAACTATATATCCACTAGAAACACAAAAAAATTCTCTCCTGAGGTCCTCAACACTTTACTCTGTAACTGGTCCCCGTAAAAAACGTCCCACTTGACCAGGCTGTAGCATATTTCAACAAAACATTTCTACAACACCTAGACACTGTCACTCCATTGCGCAAAATCAAGGTTAGAACCTCTACAAACCCCTGGCTCAGTAAAGAAACCAAACAAATCCTCAAGTCCAGAGACACTGCCTGGCTTTACTATCAAAAAAACAAAGAAACACAAAGCCTAACTAAGTACCAAGAACTGCGCAACCGTGCAAAAAATTCATTAGGCTGGACAAAAAATCCTACTACACAACATTACAAACTAAATACCAACACAACCTGCAAAAATTTTGGAAAAATGTAAACCAGCTACTAAAATCCACCCAAAAGGCTACCCCCAAACCAACCACCCCTGACACTACAGTTCCCATCGAAACACAATTCAACTCCCACTATGTGAACTCAATTCTATCCTTAGTATCACAGGACAGTTCCTTCCTCACTATCCCCCCCCAACACAAATAACACTAATACAAGGTTTACCCTCAAAACAGTTTCCACCACTTCAATCAAAAGCATGTTCTCCAAACTAAAAACCTCATCAACAGCAGCTGACCTACTCCCCAGCTATTTCTTGAAACTCTCAGCAGATGCTATTGCTATCCCAGTCTCCACTCTCATAAACAGATGAATTGTTGAAAACTATGAGCCCAAACTCTGGAAAATATCCTATGTTACACCCATACATAAAGGCGGGACCCTCCACTGAACTTAATAACTACAGACCCATTGCTTTACTCTCCCCCCTGGCCAATATCCTAGAAAAATGCATCCATACCCAGATGCTAAACTAACTCCTAGACAGCAACAACCTGTCACCTACTCAGCATGGTTTCAGACCTGCCCATAGTACCACTACAGCCCTCCTCTGCTTCACAGACACAGTAAACAGTCTCAAAAATGAAGGCCTACAAGTGTCAACTCTTTTTTGGATATGTCCAAAGCATTTGACACAGTCTCATACCAAATCCTGCTAAACAAACTAAAGCAGTATCATCTATCAAATCCCACTCTTACCTGGTTCCAAAGCTACTTAACTGACAGGTACCAAGCTGTGAAATGGGAAAATTCTCTCTCTCCTCAGCTGCCCATAACTATAGGAGTCCCACAGGGTTCTATCTTAGGACCACTACTATTCACAATCTTCACAAATGACCTCCATACCTCCACACAGCATGCATCTATAATTCGGTATGCAGATGACACTACCTTAATCTGTGCTGCACAAAACATTCCCACCGTCCTGCAAGCAATTCAACTAGCATTCTCTGATGTTGAAAACTACATTACCAAAGCCCAACTTATCCTCAATCCAAAGAAAACTCAGCTTATGATTATAACCAGTTTAACAAAAACACTAACAGTCAATTCACTATCTACTCCACAAATGCTACTCCAATTGCTCCAGTGGCATAGACTCCCACCTATAATTTGATAGTCATCTCAACTTAACTATTAAAAAATACATGCCAAACTGGGGTCACTCTACCGTATCAAACCATTTCTTACCAACAACACAAGATCAGCCATTGCTCACTCCCAACTTCTATCCACCCTACTCTAGGCATCTCCCATTCTGACTAATCTCAACAAAATTGAACTAAGCAAAATGGAAGCCTGCTATAACAGAATTGCCTGCTTTGCTGCAAATTGCTCATATAGAACTCATCACTGTACTGCTTTGAGACAGATCCACTGGCTTGAACTGCCCAACCTCCTAACCTACAATCAGGTCTGCCTCTGTCATTCTATTACCTCCCCAATAAATGTCCTGCCCTCAAAAACCTAGTACAACATCACTCAGCCAAAAGGCCTCTTAGATCATCAAGCAAACTACTACTAGAAGTCACCAACAGCTACAATAGCTTTGGAGATGCACTATATAGTAGTTCAGTGGCTAAAAAATGGAACTCTGTCCCCACTAGCATTCAAAACACACCATCCAAAGCCTCCTTTAAAGACCTCATCAGGCAACATCTCAAGCAAAGTTGGCAGTGCCATGATTGCTCCCCAGGCTAGTGAAAGTGGATAACATATACATACTAAATCTAGAGCACTTGATAATAGTTTTCAATCTTACTCACAAACACTGGCTAATCTACAATGTATGTACTGTACCTGTGTACTATGTATATATTCTACCTTTGTTCCAAATTTCAGCTGTACACCACAAATCTATTAATTACCTTTATTTTTAAAATTAATATTTTTTGTTTCTCTCCACTGTAACAGTTTGTGTAGCATACCACTGTAAAAACATGTCTCTTGTAATTTGTGTGTATACTGATCATGTCTAAATAACTAAATGTGTCTGTAATTTTTCTTTGTGGAGCTTTTCTCCCCGGGCCTCTGCTGAAAAAGGGCCTTTCTGGCTCAGACACCCCCGGTTAACAAATGTAAAATAAAAATAAATAAATAATTAGTAAAAGGGAAACAAGGGAACAGCTCTACCCTCTAAGTTAAATGGGCACTAGGCCCTCTAATTCAAATGGACCTAGTAGAGCAACAACAATAGAGACACAGGACAGGTAACTAGCTCTCTAACTAAAATGAGCTAATTTACGTAGAAAAGGAAGTACACACTAACTATTCTACTAGCTACACCACTACAAAACTGATGGGAGGGATATAAATGGCCTTGCAACTGACAACGGCCAACAAGCAACCACACAGTAGTAAGAGTAAATAACACTCACTAATTACAGCACACAGTTAAACTATAGAACAACAACTACCTAAACAACAAGTAATATTAATTTTAAATATATAGGAAAATCTCGGAAAAATATAAGGTTTTTAAAGAACTTAGCCACGGCCAAGGAGAGAACATGCGAACTCGTAAAGTGGCAAACAAGATCTGGGGAATTACACCACTGCATGATAGGATACCTATTCTGCCATGAACAAAGTCAAAGACTTCAAGCTAGTGTATTCGGCCAAGTCGGAGCCAAGGATCGGCTCTGAACCCATCCAGTAAGAATGAAGGTGAGATAAGGACAACATCACATCAAATATTTGCCCTTGTTTGAAAAACTTGGAAAGAAAGCTGATGGACTGGTTAATATTAGATTCTGAAACTATCTTGGGCAAAAAGGCTGCATTAGTTCATAATGTAACTATCTTTATGAAAAATTATATATGGGGGTTTCACAGATAAAGCTTGAATTTTGGAAACACATCTGGCTGATGCAATGGCCACCAAAAACAAAGTTTTCCAAGAAAGAAATTTAAGAGCACAGTCATGTGCAGGTTCAATGGGTGGATGAACCAGGGCTTGCACTACTAGAGTTAGATCCCACGGAGAAGTAGGATCTTTAACTAGAGGTCTTAACAGAAGTGTGCCTCATAAGAAGGTTTTACAAAGCTTATTAGAAGTGAGTTAGGAACTATCAAAACTAATATGGAAATTAAACGTTGCTACCAACTGAACTTTAACCGTTGAATAACTAGCTGCTTGATTAAAAAGAGGCATCAAGAATATTGCGAAGCAGGGCAGAAAAGGGTTCCAAATCATTTTGAAGTGCCCAGTGTACAAATCGTTTCCATTTACTAGCATAACGTTTCCTTGAAGATGGTGAAAGGGAGGGTAACAAAATCTGTCAGACAAGAGACAAGAGCATAGGTTGTCTGGCTATTACTGGAAATGGAGAAACCAAGCTGTTAGCTTAAGATTGGGGAGGTCTGGATGCATCATGCCTGTTGGGTGAGGCAGGACATCTGGAGCTGGGTCTAGAATCCAAGGTTGATGAATTAAATAAGGCCATAGGAAAGAAAACCAAATCTGTTCAGGCCAATAGGGTGCAATGAGGATGACTTTGCTCTTTAACCTGGCAGCTCTCTGTAGGAACTTTGGAAGCAAAGGAATTCGGGAATAAGCATAAATTAGACCACAGGGCCAATCATGGAGAACAGCATCCCTCAGTGACTCCTCCTTTGGGGGGATTAGTGCAAAGCAGCTGCTGCACTTGCTGTTCAAGGGAGATGCAAAGAGATTACAGCAAGGCTGGCCCCACTGTTGGAAAATCAGTTCCGCTGCTTTCTTGTTGAGGGACCACTCATGAGGTAGTACTATGTACCTGCCCCGTTTGCCCACTAATATGTTGGACTTCCTGGAATATGCATTGCTACAAAAAAACGGTTTGAAAAGCTCGCCCATTGCCAAACCTTGAGCACTTCTCAACACAGGGGATAAGATCTGTTTACTCCTTATTTGTTGATGTACCAAACCACTGACATGTTGTCTGTTTGAATCATAATCGTTCCTTAATGGAGAGCATTCTGAAAGGCCTGCAATGCTGGAAGCACTGCTCTGAACTCAAGAACACTGATATGCAAAGTGGCCTCTTCAGGGGAATATGTGCCTTGGACTGTCTTTCCCAGGTAATGCCCCCCTCGCCCTAACTGGGAAGCATCAGTGATCACAATGGCCTTCGGCTTTGGGGGAATGAACAAATGGCCTTGAAGAACCTCTTTTGACCGAATCCACCACATTAGTTCCCTCTTGAATATACTAGCAATCCATATCGCAGCCAATAAAGGAAGGTGAAGTACTGACCATTGGGAGGCCAGCATCCATTGAAGAACTCATTTGAAATTATAGTGTTATTGCTACTGCCATTGACCCCAACTCCTAAAAAAATAAACAGGCTGAGATTTTAGTACTGCAAACTATCTTTTTTTACTTGTAATCTTAATGTTTGAACTCTGGAGAGGGGGAGTAAGGCTACAGTTGATTCTGTATTAAGTGGTGCTCCTATGAACTCTAGACTTTGACTTGGTTCTAGATGAGACTTTTTGTAGTTTATGGTTATTCTTAGCAGAGCACATGTCAGGATCACTTTTTCCCTTGCCAAAATGAGCCGATGCTTGGTCAGGGTGGAGATGAAGCAATCGTCTAAATAGGGAAATACCCAGACTTCCTGCAGCCTCAAGTGAGCTGCTACAACTGCCATGCATTTGGTAAACATCCTGGAGGCTGTGGCGAGAACAAAGGTCAGAATTACTGAAATGGTAGTGACTGGCTCCCAGTCAGAAGCATAAAAATCTCCTGGATCATCTGTTCATCTTTATATGATAGTACACATCCTGAAGATCTACTGAACACATCCAAATGTCCTTTTCCAAAAATTTAAGAATGAACTGTACTGTGACCATCTGGAACTTAGTCTTTCAAACTGATTTGTTTAAGATGCTGAGATCCAGAATTGGTCTCTACTACCCTGTTTTCTTTGGCACTAAAAAGAACCTTCAGTAAGTTCTGGATTCTAACTGGTTTGGGGGGACCTTTCGGATGATTCTTTTTTTCTAGCAGCCTATGAATTTGAATTGCTGTGTGTTCCCCTCTGATTGGGTGGAACATCATGGAATTTTTTTGAACTGGGAGGATAATGGGAAAATGGTATTTTATAACCTCCGGAAAAGATCCTCTGCACCCAAGTATCTGTTATTTCTAGCCAGGCTCTCAGTTGCAGGGACAAACAACCCCCAATTGCCTCCAAGGGGACAAATGGGCCTCCTTTTAGGACCACTGAAAAGGTTTACCAATGAAAGACTCTCTGAAAACATGGTTTTGTGGGCCACCTCTGTCATGAGGGTGGCATCTACAATTTGAGATCCCCCCTCTGCCTCTGGGGGAACCTCCTCTACATGTGTCCTGGAAAGATCCTTGGCATTTTTTGAACCACATTTTACCCCCACCTCAATGATTCCTTGAAAAGGATCTTTGAGGGGTGGAAAAATGTACACCGATGGCAGAAAGAGTTTTTCTATCCTTCTCACACCTGAACAAAGTATCGTTAACCTTGTGTTCAAAAAAAGACATTCCTTCAAAAGGAGCATTGACGAATGAAGACTTAAAGGACTCCACAAAATCACATAAGTGCATCCAGGTGTGTCTCCTAATGGCAACACCTAAACTCGCAGCTCTAGAGGTTCCTTCTGTTACATTAGAAATCAGTCTCATGGAGGAGTTGGATATTGATTGCAGGGTTGCTAACTGTGAGGTGACAGATGCTTTCACCTCTTCAGGAATGGATCCTGAGAGGGTATCCGATAGCTCCTTAATCAGATCCCTCTGTAGTCTTGTGAAATGTGCCAAATAGTTTAGTGACCTTAATGCGAAGGTCGCTGAAGCACAGACATGCTTCCCGAATCTGTCCATCACCTGAGACTCCTTGTTAGGGTTATGAACAGAGGAATTTTCTTCCACAAGTTCCTTCTTAGTGGACACTGCTAAAGAACATGGCATCAACAGGTACACCCTTGGACCAAAACTGCTTATCCTATGGAACTGACATGATTTAGTCTGGCTACCTGGGGACAGGCTTATGGTGTCTGGATGCTGCCATGTCCACTGCAAGATCAAGTAAAAGAGCTCCTTGGCAGGTGGAGTAGCCCAGGAGGTAGATGGGCTGGTGCTGAATGCCTCCAGGAGTACAGAGTCCACCAATGTAGGGTTTCCAGCCACTTGTCTGTTTTAGTATCTCCAGGATGTCTCCAAACGAGACATCATCAGAAGGTGACCGTGGGGACTCTTTGCCCTCATCAAAATCTGTATCTTTGGTGACAGATTCAGAGAAATCTAACTGCTTCCTCTTGCATGTTCTCTTCTTAGGGGCCTCCTCAGTAGGGTACTCTGGGAAGGTGTCAAAAGAAGTGGGGATACCCTGATGGGTAGTATTGGGTTTTGGTACAGACTGTCCCTGTGGAGAGGATAGTTGACCATATGGACAGAGAGACGGTACAGATGTAGACAGAGGATCCAAGGGGGTGGGCGCCATCTGAGTCAGGGGGGCAGACACGGTTCTCTCCATAGCCGCAAAGGTGGACTGCCTCAGCGAGGGATAGGACCCCGGAATTGAGACAGTCTCTGATCCACGATCCCTCTCTGCCCAGAGGACAGTCCACCCAAGGCTGAATTCGGAGCCAAACTAACCATTGCCAAGGCTCTGAGTTGCACAAATAGTTCAGAAACCCTCTGATTTCACTTTAGCACCTTGTACCCAAAAGGGTAGAATCAGCTCCGAGCGCTCTCCGGCTCCGACTGAACTGAAGAGCTCAGAGCAAACTTCTGATCCAAGGGCAAAGGAATTCTCAGATCCGAAGCAGATGGAACTGGACAATTCAGATCCAAGGGCTCCGAGACCTTGAAAGGAGTCAGAAAAGGAACTGGTAAAGGTGGAGTACTGCAAGTATGAATCTCTTGACCCAAACGGGTAGGAGTTGGAAGAAACACTGACTGGCTCGGCGCTGAGAGAATTTTTCTCACTAACCTCTCCCTATCATCTTCTGTAAGGCTTCTGGAAGAGCAAGTGAACATTCCTGAAGGAGATCTTAGCCTAAGAAGGGGAAGGAACACTGGAGAGAACTGGGTCCGCTGAAGGGGGTTATTTTGTCCTGGGTAAAACTACCACATCCTCAGGTCTATATGTCAGATCCAAGGGGGTCTGATCCAAAGTGTTTCATTTTTAGGTTTGTCAGATCCGAAGAGATAGTCATATCCAAGGATTGTTTCCTTATATGTTTCACATCAGAGGATGATGTCAGATACATAGATTTTGGTCCTTTCTTCTTAGGATCCGAGTAAACAGGTGGATCCATAAGAGATCTTTTCAAGGACTTCTCTGAGCACTTAAAAGAAGCAGTGGAAGTACTTGGTGAAGTGGGAAAAATTTTTCTTAGATTTTTCTTTAGAAGTGTCAGATAACATCTCGCCAAAGGAGGAAGGAAGTAAACCCTTCAATAATAATTTGTTTTTGTGTTCAACCAGCGCCCTTGGGTTGAATGCATGACAGATTGAACAATTTTCTTGGAGATGAAGAGGTCCAAGACAGTACACGCAAAGTGAACGAGCATCAAAAAAGCGTATTTTTTCTGACCACATTTTCCGCACTTTCTAAAACCCGCCAAGCTTTTTATCTTTTTCTGACATCTTACAAGATATTCTAACTACTACTAACAAACAATAACAAAGACAAAAATATATTCCAAAAACTCTAAACTTTAAAGATTCTAACTATACAACAGGGTAACTATAAATGCTTTTTTTTGTTAATGAAAGGAAAAGGAAAATAAAGAGCTACTTACAAAGCTAGGAGAGAGCTACGATGAGCATACAAGGGAAAGGGAGAAAAAGCAAATACTAACTATAGCACTTTATAGCATACGCTAGTACAAGAAAGATAAAAAGAGAAAAATGATCAAGAAAGACAACAGTAAAAAAGAAGAAATAATACACTTATCTAAATTCAAGCTTGGGAGACTAGCAACTACGTCTTTCACTGGAAGTGGTAAATAAGATCTGAGGCAACTGGGGTTGGTGCATTCTGGGTAAGGGAGAAGCTTGAGAGTTCTAAGTTGCCACAAGCTTCTTCAATGGCCGAGTCAGATCCAATGGTCTGGATCCAAACCCAGGGTCTATATTACGAAGTCGAACGATAAAAAGAGTGAACGCTCTTTTATTGAACGCTAAAAGTCGAAAGCACTAAATGCCGAACACAAGGAAGAGCGATTTTTTTTCCTAGGGAAAAAAATGATTGGGCAGGATTGAAGACTTTGCCATTTCCTCCACTGTGGTGTGATTTCGGAGTTTGTATATTTAATTAGGGGGGAGTGGGGGTGAAGCCCCCCAGTTTATTTTGTTTGGATTTTTTTTTTTTTTTTGCAGAGCAGCGAATTTTTTCCCTGGGGGAAAAAAAAATCGCTGTTCCGTATGTTCGACATTTAGGTTCATATTGTGTACTAGGCTAATGGCCCTGCAGCCTTTACAAGCCTAGCCCGTAGGACTACCCTGGCATCGTGCCACCCAACCTTAGCTTCCAGTGCCTCTGTTGAGTACAGCTACTGGAGTGATCCTCAGGGTGAATTTTCTATTTCCCATCCACTCAAGATTTCTCTTGAAAAGGGCTAATGAGGTGCTCTGTTTGACATGTATGGAAAGTCTATTCTATAGCATGGGCAGCCTCTGGGTTACGAACCTGTTCCTCCAGCATGTTCTATTGATTGTGGTAATGAAGTTGAGGTCACTGGAGCATGTGATGAGGAGGTACTGGGATTTCTTTAGATGTAGTATTTCTAATAGACCTGGGTCAGGCATGGCTTTGTAAGCCAGGCAGAGATTGCCTCTAAGCTAGCGATATGAGACCGGGAATCGTTGGAGTTTTTTGAGTCTATTCATATAGGACGAGTCTTTAAGGCCTAGGATCCTCGTTGTGAGGTACTTTTGCGGCCTCTCCAGTAGATGCAGATGTCTAGTAAGGTACATGTCAAATGGGGCACTGTACTCTATGATTGGCCTAATGAGGGAAGACTAGAGGGAGACAATGACCTCTTTCTTCCTGGATGCAAAACTCTTAGTAATGAGATGTGTCACACAGAAGGACTTTCTGACCACAGTGGCAGTGTGGTGGTCAAAAGAGAGGTTGCTGTCAACCTGTGTTCACAGATCTCTTATAACACCTGTGTTCAGTGGACTACCATCGATGTGGCAGTTCATGGGAACTGGGTTTTTCCCAAAGGGGATGACAACACATTTTTTGGCATTGAGCTTAAGGCCATGGTTCTGACACCAGTCATCGTTCTCAGTGAGGCCTTTCTGTAGGATGTCAACATCACTTGGGGAGTTAATAATGGCTTCAAACTTGTAATCGTCTGCAAATTTTGTCAGTCAGAGTCCCTTCATGTTGGCCTGGACTTCTGAGAAATAGATACCAAATAGGAGAGGACCCAGGACCAATCCCTGTGGGACTCCACTCATGACTGGTCAGCAGTCTGACTTGGAGTCCACTACTTTCACACTGTGGGTTCTATCTGTGAGCCAGTTTGCAACCCACCTAGTGATATAAGGGTTGATGCCTAGCTTAGTGAGTTTTACTATGATTCCTGAGTGGGGAATGGTATCAAAGGCCTTGGCCAGATCAAGGTAGGCTGTATGAACCGCCTTGCCTTCATCCACATCTCTGGTGACTGACTCAAAAAAATTGACCAAGTTGAGCAGGCATGATCTACCCTTCACAAAACCAAACTGTATGGGATCCAAAGTTTGGAGACCCCCTATATCCTTGTTTATTAGGTCCATGATGATGCATTCCATAGCTTTGGATATCAGAATTGTCAGGCTAATGGGGCAATAGTTCCCAGGGCCTGCAGTCGCTCCTAATTTGTGGAGAGGGATGACTATAGCAGTGCTACATTCGGATGGGACACAGCCTGAGGTGAGGCTGTGACTGAACAGGGCACATAGGTGAGATACCAGTTCACTCTGTAGTTCATGTAGAACACATCCAGGGATATTGTCAGGTCCCATAAAAGCTGTATTCTTGGCCTTGGACAGTGCTGTTTTAACCTGTGCAGCAGTAATACTGGGTGCCTGGCAATCTACTGGTATTTTGATTGGTCCTTTGGGGGGGTAAAGTTGGCACTGAATCTGTTGGCCAGTATATATATATATATATATATATATATATATATATATATATATATATATATATATATATATATATATGAGGTACCATTGTGCAGTAGCTCAGAGCAAATCTGGGTATTGCCGTGGAGGTTCTTTACATAACTATAGAAGGCTTTGTGGTTGTCTTTACTATCTGCTGTAATTCTGTTTTCATAGCTAGCTTTAGAGGATTTGATGAGGGATCTCAACTTTTTGTTGAGGCTGATAAGGGAGTTTTTCCAGTCTTGGGACTTCACCTTATTCTGTATCAGTTTCCTCCTTCTTTCGGTTTTTGGTGTTCTATAAAAGAGCGTTCGCTCTTTTTATCATTCGACATTGTGATATAGATGCCCAAAGCCATCAGTTGAGGACAGAATGAAAACTGACAACACCAGATCAAATGTTAAATAAAAAAAAATAACAACATTCTTTTTGTAAGCAAATTTTGGTTCATGACCAAGCTTATTAACATTTTTTCTTGTTGTTGTAAAAATTTCCATTTGTTTCTGACTGTTTATTAAACAGTACCAGAGTCATCAGAAAAATCAGAAGAAATGCTGCACTGGTGAAACAAGCAGCATTACGATGCCTAGTATGATTAACATGTGATTAATTTTATATTTATATTTTTAATTTTATTTGATTTGATTTTAATTTGATTTTGTTTACTAGGCTCAGCCTGGGTTACATACAAAGAAATAACAGTAAAGTAAGATTAGTACAATTAAATAATGCAGTATAGTGACATAGCACATATGTGTATACACGTTTACAAGAAGGTTTAAAAAGAAGTAAAATAAGGAGTGTACCATGGGTAATATAGGTGCTATAGAAGAGGTAAATGTGGTCCAGACAAAAGGACAGACATACTATATACAATTATGGAAGGAAATTTTATCAGTATAGAGAGCAAAAATTATAGAATACTAAATGCTGCAACAGAAGAGTCGATAACAGGAGATGTCGATATTAGATGCACATTAGGGAACAGACAGGACAGATGGGGAAGTAGTGGATATGAGTTTATATGTTGGAGAGGTTAGGATATTAAGCAGCCAAGGTCAATGGGGACATGCTCATTTTTTTCATAATATCAAATAACCTCCGTATGGTGGCATCTGTGTAGTGCATTTCCTAACCATGAGCATATTTTTAAGGAATTCCAATGATTCATTAACATCTTTCCCATCATATGGCAGTCTAGAAACCCATATTGTTGTCCCTTGATCATATTCCCTTTAATAGATTTTGGATTACTACTCACATGAAAATCGGTGTATGTTAAACACTAGCCCTTAACATACCTACTACCACCAAACAATAAAAGCTAATACCTAAGCAATTTGTGATACTGGCAGACCAACTGTCTCTGTAAATTACAAGAATGTGGTAGACTTAATGCTTAATAAACTCTTTTAAAATGTTTTCACTTCCATGCTTTGTATTTCAACATATTTAATTACAAATATTAGCACAGACAAGGGGCTGACTTTGGCATAATATTTAAGGTCTCAACCTCAGATACAAGGTACAGGGTTTGATTCTGACCTCTGGTTATTGGCTATGCTAAAATTGGTTCTATATCATGAGATCGACATCTTAAAATGTCGACTCTCATTTGTTCGACATGAAAATGTCGAACTCCCATCTTTCCTGAATGGCCAAATCACTGATTTCTTTCCAATGGAAAGAAATTGGTTGGCTGTTCTGTTACACCTGCCCATCCATAACTGTAGTGTGGTCTCGGAGTTAGAATATTTAGTTGGGGGGGGGGTGAAGCCCCCCACTTAAATGTGTTTGTTTTTGTGTGGCGTTGGTGTTAACCGATTTCTTTCCGTTGGAAAGAAATCGGTGATTTGGCCATTCGGGAAAGTTGGAGTTTGACATTTTTGTGTCAAACAAGTGATATTTGACATTTTAAGATGTCGATCTCATGCTATAGACCCGCTAAAAATCAGGCCCTTCAGGGCGGTTCACCGTGTATCCGTCTATGAGCTTATGACAGCTTCCCAAGAGGGCTTAAGTAAACTTGTGCTAACAGATGCAAATGAGATCTGAGAGGTGAGTGGAACCTCATACTCAAGCACAGAAGAATCATCTCTAATTGACAAGTTTGCCAACTGAGATCTACCACGAGGCTGGAAAACCCAACCACAGAAATGGACAGAGATGACAAAAATAGTAACTTGTTTTACAACCAAGGTATATCAATGTGGCTAAACCAGAGCTTGTCTAGATTTTCAGCTGAGCAGATGAGTTTTGAATCATCTGCATATTGTACAATGGTAGCATGTTTGCTGGCTGTACAGATTTCATTGATAAATATATTAAATAGTACAGGTTCAATGATATGTCCTTGAGGCACTCCAACTGAGATTGTGAGGAAGGAGGAGAAACTGTTCTGCCATTTTACAGACTGAGATCTGTTAGACAGGTAGCTTGCAAACCAAATGGCAATTAAGCAGCCAGGTACTAGTGTGGTCAGTTTTTGAATAAGCTTTTCATGGAAGACTGGGTCAAATGCTTTTGAGATGGATTACCCAGATTTATGTTCTGTTATGTTCTAATTATGAAGCTGAGAATGGCTCTTTTAGTACTGTGATATGGCTGAAAACCATGCTGTGTGTGAGATAGAAGGTTATTATCAGTGACATATTTGAGAAGTTGGGTTTGTGCACATTCCTCTAGTATTTTAACAAGAGTGTACAATATAGCTATTGATCAAAAGCTGGAGAGGTCAGTAGATGTAACATCTTTGTGAAAAGGAAGAATGTAGGATTTCTTCCAGATTTCTGGAGCCTAATGTTCTTTGATGGGCCAGTTTATTAGGATGGATACAGGGTATGCTAGGACATCTGATGCTATTCTGATATATGCAGCGGGAAGTTGTCTGGAGCTAGAGTGGTAGGTTTTAAAAGAATATACTTTCTGATAGCAGTATTGAGGACTGAGTGGAAGGACAAACTTTTAATGAAGTCTTACTGATGAAAGTGGATGACTGAAGCCGATAGGTTAATAAACATTTGGTAAAAGGAGCTGTCTTGTTGCCCTTAATAACATCATAAAAATGAAAGGGGAAATATGTGATTGTAGCATGTTATTAATAAGCAAACAATGAACTGATCACCCCATCCACCTGATTATTAATAAACAGTGATCACTCATCCTTAGGATATGGTGATTATTCTTGCAGAAAAATGTTACACAAACTTTGCAACAGGGAAAGAAAATATATCAAATTACTAAATGCCTAGCAATCAGGTTAAATAAAAGTTAGCATGCGGACAAGTCCTTGATCTATAGTGATTGGCTGTACATGCACCAGTTCACAAAAGGATGGGAGTCCCCTCAGACCCAAACAACTTTAAAATGACCACTCTGATGTTTATTTTATGTAAAATCATGTTGAGATTCATAATGCAGCATATCCAACATGACATAGGGGACCTGCTTCTGTTAAAGAGAGGAAATAACAGGTTTATTAAGGGTAAATCTTGCCCTTTGAATTACATTGCAAGATCCCTCACACTGCAAATGTTTGCTCCTGCAATTTCAAAAGATGTCCATTACACACAAAGTAGCAGGACAGCACAAAACAAATGCTTTTTGCAGGGGAGAAAGCCTCCCTGCACCCTACAAATGGGGGCAAGCCCACTCATATCCTTCAAACATAAATACCATCTCCATAGTTTTAAAACACTTGGGAAAACAGAAAATTTTTGAAAGCATGCAGCAGTCTCAAACAACCACTTGCTTCAGGATAACGTGAGGAAGAAGTGATTCTGAAATTTTCATGATGCAAGAACATACAGGGCTAACAGTAAATGCAGTACCCAATAAAAAGCTAACAACACATACTGCTTATCTTAAATCTTTTTAGGGCTTTTGACACTGTTCTCACTAAAGAAAATAATTAATTGACCAATTAAATGCATTAAATGTCAGTCTACAAATAACTAAACATATAAAACACTGCTTAAGCAACAGGATGCAACAAGGGGTCTATGTTAAATCATCGGACGCTTAAAAAAAGAACGATGATTTATCGAACCCATGTAACGAATGCTTAGAACAGCATTTTTCCAAGGGAAAAATAGCTTTTCCACAAAAAATAAATTGTAAAACATTACATAAAGTGGGAGGCTGTGCCCCCATACCCCCCTACTTATATATACCAACTCCAAGATCACATTACGGTCACGAAAACGGCAAAGTAACGAAAGAGGACAAGTGATTTCTTTCTCAGGGAAAGAATTTGCTTATATGCCGTTTCACTATTTTGCCTTTTCGTGCTTTTAAGTTCAATCAAGACGAATTTGAAAGAATGCATCTTTAATAGGAACCCATAACGGGTCAAACAAAGAAGGTCCCTGTCTATTCCAACAGGGGTTCCTAGTGGTGCATGTCCCACAGTACTCTTTTCCTTTGGATAACAACATATGCTGATGACTGAAACTGGATAACAATTACCTTAATAAAAGATGCACAAGTGAACATGGTCTACAAAAAATACCCACTTAGTGCACTAATAATAATTTCAACTTTAATATAAGTTAAATGAAGCATCATGAAATTTGGAAAAATTGTCAAAAATACAGCAAATAAAGGGTCAAATCAAGAAAAAGATATCATCAATGAAGATCTAGGGACAATAGTAGAAAACAATTCAACCTCTGACACGTGTTTACCCACCAAAGACAAACACTAACAAATGTATTCTGTATCCTTAATTCTAAAGGGCATGTCTACTCAATCCAGGGAGATTAATGTTCCACTTTCCACAAATAAAAACAAATAAATTAATTAATTAAATAAATAATTTATACCATCCATCCATCTATAACCCCATTTTCCCATTTTTGCACATATGGTCTGTGTGTCACATTAACAGTGACGATCATCTACAGGCAATGTTCACACCTCCAGCTGGCTATCCCTGCCACAGCAGTACATCCAGACCACAGACTGTTACGCACACTCACACCTATGGTCAATTTATAGTGTCCAATCCACCTACTGCATCTCTTTGGAATGTGGTAGGAAACTGGAGCACCTGGAGGAAACCCATGCAAACACAAGGGAGGGCCATACAGACCAAACACAGAAAGCACCTCAGCCAGGAATAGAAACAGGGAACCCTCTTGCTGTGAGGCAACAGTGCTACCCCACTGTGGCACCCTTCCATTTTATACATCGCACTGAACTAACCCAGTACTAAATATAATGCTGTATTCTGTTATTTTTGAAAAAGCCAACAAAAATAAAACTTAAAAAATGTGATTCCTTACTACAAAAATTACAGTAGTGGAAAACATGAACTATACAGAACGTAATCAGGAAATGGTAATATATTTTTTATGGGTTACTAAGGTATAATCTGCATCAGGTCTGTAAATTATACCTGGAGCATACCACTAGGGCAGCTAACTCCAGACTAAAGAACATAATATTAAAACCATGTATAGCAAAAGCAATCTTGATAATTTACACAGTAAACAAAGAATTATGTTAAGCATGCTTGAAGGCCAGGAAGTCATAAGTGTGAACGAACAAACTAAAATAAAAGTGCAAGTCAGAGGCATTAATGCAACATGAAAAGAGAAAATAGAGTTATAACAACAGAATTAGGCAACATATGTGGATTGGTAATAAAACTAATACAGCAGGTACACTCCCCTGATTTAGCACTTTTGAGTAAACTCCAAGGTTTGGTGACCTTGCCTTTTCATTAAAAGTACACTTATATGTGGTTGCATAACAATTATAATATGCAAATATGCACTCATTTAAAGTACCTCATTTCCATGGAGATCTAGAACATCCAATTTCTTCAGATTTTCCAATTTAGATATTTTCTTTATTCTGAAACAAATCAAAACTGCAATGTATTACAATGAAATAATCTAGTCTTTAAGAGAAAATATGTTATTTTAATCTAGCAGAGTTAACATGACTTCAATGTTCAGATTTCATCATGCAGCACATATTGTAGTTAGTTTGACTGGCTTACATGCATAAGGGCAATCTGATCTGATCTACATTTCATGCTCTATGTTTGAAGCAGTCTAGAGCTTGTTCATCTTTTTCATATGAGCCATTACGTCCCAAACCAAAATGAATGATTGCTTTAACACTGCTATACCATTTGCTATATACATCAACATACTTTTTAAGGACGTTTAGCAATTTATTCTGCTTTACGTTTTTACCTTTCTAAATTTTTATTTTTATACTCTGCTAATTTTTGACTGCAGATTAGCTATCATCTGCCATTTACTATAGTGTCATTGTTTTGTTCTTAACATTTTAATGACCAATTTCTTTATTTTTCTAGTTACTCATTTTGTTTGCATTAATTACTATTCTGACTAATGGTTTTAAAGTATTCTACTTTGATGCTGACATACAGAAGGTACTTTCTTGTGCTCCCCCAGCCTCTAGAGCTGTCTTTTTCTTCTTATCCTTGCTGGCAAAACCATATCTTGAGGAAACAAAAGTGTACTCAACTCATGCTTGTGTTTGGAGACTCCTGAGAGAGAGCAGTAAAATTGATACTATTCATTCAAAACTGCTAGTGAGGAAATTTGTCAAGGTTTATGGCATCTAGTTCTATGGGAAGTATCCTTGTTTCTGTTACCTAATGTACATTCTGAAGAATTGTCACCCTATCATCTCATACAAAGAGCTATACTGTAACATAAGATCTACCTACAACAACATTTTGTATCATCTAGGACCGGTTATGTACAGCTGCAGACCTTGCATTTCTAAAACAGACCTTCCGTTTGTCAATACTAGCTGACCTCCCTGGATTGTTTGTTATTCATCACCAAAGGCTTGGCAAGAGCAAGGATGCGGTGTCAGTGATTATTGCTTACTGCAGTAGCTCCCCCAAGTATCTAGCAGAGATCCTAATGCTTCCAACTATGTTACAGCTACTGGTCTACAGTCCACCCAGATGAGCAATTCTACTACCTTCAAAAGTGCACCAACTTTGTTGCACTAAAGTTCAGTAGCCCAAACTGGCTTATTTGGTGTGACTTCAACATTCAGGCTGAGGTGAAGTCAGTAGATCTTGTAAAATAATTATTTTGTTCTGTGATCAGATTTGAGGCCATTCAGGCTGTTACTCTGGCTACCTATCAATTTGGGCATCCTCCAACTAAGTGTGATAACCTTTTACCTAGTGATAGAAATGATTTCCTTAGTCTGATCACAGCTAGTTCAGTTTGCAGATAATCTTTGTGTCATTCAATCCCTTGATCCTGAACTGATTCCAGGACAAGTATTTAAATGGCATTCTGGACACTGAACTACCTAATCTGCAACTACAGAACAGTATGCATGATCCAGTTGAGTTCATCTTAACCTATAACTACATCCTGACCTCCTCCCTGTATCAACTCTGCTCACCACTTTACGTACACCCAGTTCCTCTCAAAGTTAATGCTTGAACATAAGTGTCAAAAGTTCTTGCCTCTTGAAGAACAAGGACAGACTGAGTCTGTATTACATTTGTTAACTATCAAGAATTTCAGCCTGACCCTGCAATGAACAGACATCGAGCCCTGACAATGACCCAAATGATTTGTGCTCAAAAAGTAGCTTATTTGCTAGAACAGCAAGTATGGAAGAGTAGGACTGAGTAGTAAATTCCAGTTTATGAAACTTGAGAGGATAGGAGTGGTAGTTTTAGTCGGCCAATCACCACAGTGCAAACAGTGGCTTGCACAGCACCAGAAATGCAAGAACAAAGGACAGACACTTGACAATCCCAAGCCTGTAATGTTATCTGTCATAACTGTGTGGGTAAAAGCACACACATGCATAGCAAGGGTGTGATGTGAATGCTCACAGTAACTCCCAGGGGTGAGATTAGGACTTCTTTAGAAACTTCCTCATTGCACAGTTCACAAACTACTTCCACAGCTGGTTGGATGACCACTCCTCTGTTTGGCTCGTTTCTGTGCTGGGTATATCCAGTAAGAGAAATAAGAAGTTATGTACCTACCATAACGTTCCATGTTAGTTGTCTTCTTCTCGCCTTCTTTCTTGCTGGATGGGTTCGGAGCCGATCCTCGGCTCCGACTCGGCCAATACTAAAGCTCGAGAGCTAATTCCACTGGCTCGAGGCTCCCCCATATCCCACAATGCTAGGCGGTAACTCCTCAGATCTTGTTTGAAAGCTAGGCCAAGCAAGAAAAAACTCCATAACATGGAGAAGGGTAACCACCTCTATAGGGCTGACTGTGAGGTGACTTAAACCTAACAGAGGAAATATTAGAGGTGGTAAAGCGTGGGAGAAAGAATTAGAAGGTCACAAAACAATCTCCTCTAGGTCTGTCCAGGCTAGGGGGAAGTAGGGTGGGACACAAGAAAAAAGGCGAGAAGAAGACAACTAACATGGAACGTTATGGTAGGTACATAACTTCTTAATGTTAAGATGTCTATCTCGCCTTCATTCTTGCTGGATGGGACCGCGTCCCTAGCACCTTGTCCCGGGTGGCCTATCGGAACAGACTCTTGAGAACAGTGGAACCAAAGTTGGCACGGTCTCTGGAGGCTATGTCCAACTTGTAATGAGAAATGAAGGTATGAGGTGAAGCCCAGGTAGCTGCTGAGCAAATAGATTCAATAGGAAGCCTGTCCTGGAAGGCTATGGATGTGGCTACGGCCCTAGTAGAGTGAGCTCTAGGCTTCGAGGGCACTTGTTGATGTCTGATCTCATAAATAAAGGTAATCGTAGAAGTAAGCCATCTAGAAAGTGACACTTTAGAGACTGGAAGGCCCATCTTGCCTTCAGCATATGAAATAAACAATTGGTCTGTTTTTCTAAACTGTTTAGTCCTGTCTAAATAATACCTAAGTTGGCGATGAACATCTAAACAGTGCAATTTCTGTTCTGACCTGTTTTCATAATTGGGGGGAAAAAACTGGGAGATCAATAGTTTGATTCAGATTTGCTTGAGAGGACACTTTGGGCAAAAAGGATGGATTGGTACGCAAGGATACTCTGTCTTTGTGAAAAATTAGATACGGAGGACGACAGCATAGAGCATGGAGTTCCGAAACCCTTCTAGCTGAAGTGATGGCTATTAGAAAAAGCGTTTTCCAAGACAACAACTTCATAAAACATGAAGCCGCAGGTTCAAAGGGGGGTAGAATCAATGATGCTAGAACCAAGTTCAGATCCCATGGAGGAGGTGGATCTTTGATAGGGGGCTTAAGAAGAAAGACTCCTTTCAAAAAGGCTTTACAGAGTTTGTGGGACATAATAGTAGACTCTGACACTCCCACATGAAAATTAGATATAGCCGCCAATTGAACCCTGATAGTAGAAGGAGAAGAGTCTGCTTGCAAAAGCTCAGCTAGGAAATCCAGAATGGACTGAATAGGTGCAGTAAAGGGGTCTATTTGCCTGGACACTGCCCATAAAGAGAAACGTTTCCATTTGCTGCTATAAATCTTCCGGGTAGAAGACTTATGAGAGGCTATCAAAATATCTCTGAGTGAGATATTAAGTTGAGCCTGGCTAAGGTTGGAATTAGAGGAACCACGCTGTGAGGTTCAGAGAAGAAAGGGATTGGTGCAGTTGACCCGAATGATGGGTCAAGAGATCTGGAACTGGGTCCAGATGCCATGGTTGCGCCAAAAGGTAACGGTGAAGAAAAGGGAACCAAACTTGTCGAGGCCAATAAGGGGCAATGAGGATCATTAAGGCCTTCAGAGCGATGGCTTTCTGAATCAGCTGAGGTATCAGTGGGAAGGGGGGAAAGGCATACAAAAATCCCGGAGGCCAATCGTGAGCTAGAGCGTCTCCGATCGGATGACCTGGTAGGGGAAAGAGGGTGAAGAAATCGGGACACTTGCTGTTTTGGGGAGTGGCAAAAAGATCGCAGCAAGGTTGGCCCCAAGTTCAAAAAACTTCTTCCAACACTGATTTCTTCAGAGACCACTCGTGAGGCATGAGGACTGCTCTGCTCAATCTGTCTGCTATCATATTGGACTTGCCGGGAATGTGCGTTGCTATCAGGAAGCGCTGAGAAGAGATCACCCATTGCCACAGACTGAGTGCTTCTCGACATAAGGGATAAGATCTGGTCCCACCTTGCTTGTTGATGTACCACACAACGGACATATTGTCCATCTGAATTGCTACAGTTCCCTTGGGAAGAGAGTCCTGAAGGGCTTGCAACGCTAAAAGCACTGCTCATCTCTAGAACATTTATGTGCAAGTGGCACTCTATTGGCTGCCACGTGCCCTGGACTGTCCTGCCCTGGTAATGCCCCCCCCACCCGATCAGGGTGGCGTCCGTTGTCAGAGTTGCAGCCGGGGGCGGGGGAATGAAGGGTCTCCCTAGAAGAAGCTGGGGGGATGTGACCCACCAGAAAAGAAGATTCCTGCATGACTGAGTTATGCTGATAGTGTGGGACATTGGCAGAAGCTGAAAAGACCACTGAGTGAAAAGCATCCACTGAAGAATCCTCATGTGAAAGCGGGCTAAGGGGAGGAGAGGAATAGCCGCTGCCATAATCCCTAGAACTTTCAACACCAGTCTGACCTTGACCTTGTTGTGTCGGTAATAGAAGAGAAACCTGCTTGTGAATGTCTGCTACTCTTTGTTCCGTGAGTCTGGCTGACAGACTGTGTCTAATCTTGCGCCTATAAAGGTAATAGACTGACAGGGCGACAAGACAGACTTTTCGTAATTTACAGAGATGCCTAGAGCCTGACAGGTTCGTAAAGTGTAGTCTCTGGCTAAGAGAAGTAGATGCCTGGTGGTGGCAGTCAGGAGCCAGTCGTCTAAGTACAGAAATACCTGGAATCCCTGGCCCCTCAAATGAGCGGCGACCACTGCCATGCATTTGGTGAACACTCGGGGGGCTGTAGTGAGACCAAAGGGCAGGGCCCTGAACTGAAAATGACTGGTCCCTAGCCTGAAGCGGAGAAATCTCCTGGATCGTCTGTCCATTTTGATGTGATAGTACGCATCCTGGAGATCTATGGAGCACATCCAGTTGTCCTGACCCAGAAAGGGCAGGATGGACTGCAGCGTGACCATCCGGAACTTCATTATGTTCTTGACAAACTTGTTCAAGTTGCTGAGATCCAAAATGGGTCTCCAGTCCCCTGTCTTCTTTGGAACCAAAAAGAATTTGGAGTAGATTTCGGATCCTTGCTGGTCTGCTGGAACTGGTTGAATGGCTCTTTTTGCTAGCAGCTTTGAAATTTCTAGTGCTGCTTGCTCCCTTTGACTGGGTGAAACGTCTGGAAGGGATTTTCTGGATTGTTTTGGGATGCGAATGAATGGAATTCTGTAGCCTTCGGATATTATAGACTGTACCCACTTGTCTTGAGTAAGTGAAAGCCAGGCTTTTGGGTACAGAGATAATCTTCCCCTGACTGCCTCCGAAGGTGGACAGTCGGGCAGCCCCTCAGGGGTGCTGAAAGGGTTTGTCAGAGAAGGTTTCTTGACTACCCTGATTCTGCAGGCCCCCTCTGTCTCTAGGACGGCGTCTATTATTATTGTTACCCCCTCTGCCTCTAGAGGGGAAACGATTCTGTGCGTCCGGTAAGACTCCCTGTGGTTGTTTGCAGAACCACATCTTCCCCCTCTTCTGACCCTTGGGGTAGGGTCTAGAAGGGGTAGAAAAACGGACTCCGACGGCAGAAAGAGTCTTACCTTCTACCTCGCACCTTGTCAGAGTATCCTTCACTTGTGGACCAAAGAGAGATGATCCGTCAAAGGGGGAGTTAGTGAAGGACGCCTTGAAAGGGTCCGCAAAGCTACATAGCCGCATCCAGGCGTGGCGGCGTAAGGCCACCCCTGTACCTGCGGCTCTGCTCACTCCATCAGCCGCGTACGAAATTAGGCGCATGGAGGAGTTAACTACTGAATTAAGGATAGCCAGCTGGGAGTTCATCCTATCCTGAAAACCCACAGCTGATGGGTCCTTCAACACTTCACTCATATCCTTGAGTAAGTCCCTCTGGAGACGAGTGAAATGACACAGGTAATTCAGCGAACGCATAGAAAAGGTCGCTGATGAAAACATCTGGTTACCGTACCTGTCCATGGTCCTAGATTCCTTATTAGGAGGATGAACAGGTACCGAAGGATCCGCTAGTTCCTTCTTGGTGGCTGCAGCCACCACCATGGCATCCACAGAGACACCTTTGGACAAAAACTCCTGGTCTTTGGGGGCAGTGATAAATTTGGCTGGCCTCCTAGGGGTGGGTTCCACTGAGTCAGGAGCCGCCCAAGCCTTCCTCGCCACCACTTCCATGAGTGGGTCAAAGGGAGGGGACACCCAGGAGGTGGAAGGTCGAGAACCAAACGCCTCAAGGTACACTGATTCGTCCTCTGAAGGGTTAACGGCTGGCCAATTCCCCCTCTGTTTCAGGATTTCTAGTATGTCTGCAAAGGAGACATCTTCAGAGGGGAAACGAGGGGAACCCTCAGAATCTTCCAAATCAGTGTCAGAATTGACAGACTCAGGGGAGTCAATGTGCTTCCTCTTGCACTGTCTCTTCCTAGGGGGTTCTTCTGCAAGATCAGGAGAGGCCTCGGAAGAGGAGGAAATTCCCACTGGGGATACTTGAGGCGCAGATTCTCTATGGTCCGAAGCAAGGGGGTGAGAAGAAATCACCGCAGGCACTGCTGAGGGAGGAGCTGATGGGGCCGACTGTGGAATAGAACCAGGTTCTAACACGCTCCGCATGACCTCAAAGGCACCCCTATCAGGCAGGGCCAGAGGTCTCCGCTCCGAAGAGCCGAAAACCTCCCCCGGCACCGACAAGGATGGCTCCGAAGCCGATGTCGGAGCCGAACTAACCAGCGCCGAAGCACCGAGAGGAAGAGCGGGGTCGGACAAGGGTCCGATGCCACTCGCCCCCTCGGAGCCGACGAGGGAAGTCCGGCGCCGAGATCCCTCCAAGGAGGAAATCGGAGCAGAAGATGAAGCCGAAAGGAAAGGTATCGGTTCCGACGCTCCCACAGTCTCAGCTCCGAGCAGCACCGGCTCCGAACTCAATAGAGTCGGAGGAGGAATGTCTAATGGAACAGGGGTAGCCATCGACTGTTGAGTCGGGCTGTGCAACATCTGGGCTAGTGTCTCGGACTTAAGAAGTCTACTCACCACCCTCTGCAAATCATGGTCCGAAAGTCTGGAGGACCTAGAGGAGTGTGACCTATGGCTCCGTTCAGACAAGAGCGGAGAGGCTGGAGCCGAATGAACGGAGCCGATAGAAGGAGACCTGGACCTCTTTCTAGTAGTCGGTTCCGAGAAGAGCATCGGAACAGACTTTGACTTATCTGTCTCGGCTCCATCCGGAGCCGAGGACACAGTGTGTGTGGCAGGTCTAGAATCATCGGCTCCGTCCGGAGCCGATGTTTGAACCGTATTAACGGTCTTTGAACCTCCGGAGAACGTCTCGGACACTGGAGCCGACTGCCTGGAGGACTTAGAAGGTTTCCCCAACATGGACTGTGTCGAGGGACCCTCAGGCTTCAATAAGCCTCTTAAGATTAATTTATTTTTACGTTCCTGCAGGACTCTAGGGCTGAAACCGTGACAGACAGCACAAGAGTCCTGCAGGTGTAAAGGTCCCAGGCAATACACACAAGAAGTGTGACCGTCTGTCAGAGACATCTTCTGACAGCACAAGTCACACTTCTTAAAGCCTGAGACCTTCGATTCTTTAGACATATCTAAAGATACAGAAGTAGTGTAATAACTCATCCAAACACACAGATTACACTGAAAATATAAAGTAAAATAACATAAATTTAACAAAAATTCCATATATAAAAACACACTCACTCCAACTACTAGGAGGGGTGGGAAGGGGCCTGAGGCCTAAGGGAAGAACCCTTGGAAAATTTTTTGGAAAAGGGAAGGAATTTGAAAGGGAGTGCTAATATACTAAGTAATTAACTAAATACTACCAAAAAACTAACTTAAAGGGGGTCTAAGTTTAGTAAAACTTTTATAAATTTAACTAACCTGCAGAGCCGGTTGAAAAAGCACCTCGTCAGCTAAGCGGCAAACGAGATCTGAGGAGTTACCGCCTAGCATTGTGGGATATGGGGGAGCCTCGAGCCGGTGGAATTAGCTCTCGAGCTTTAGTATTGGCCGAGTCGGAGCCGAGGATCGGCTCCGAACCCATCCAGCAAGAATGAAGGCGAGATAGACAACTTAACATTTAATGTTTTTAAGACTGACATGGAGAGGCTCAATGGCTGGTAGACATAGAAGCAGAAAATATACAGAAATAAGTCAGAAATCTTTAAAAAGGTGTCAGTTTTCCCAGTCAAACAGGATCTTTGCTACTGTGAATTAACTGGCAATGCTATTACAAGTGTTTGACACATTCTGCAGCACGGCCTGTCTTGCAACTCAGAAATCTTTTTGTCTGAGGAATATGAACTAGTCGCTTGATTCCTCTTAGCTAGGTTCACCGCATTCAGTTTGACTGAGTCTCTCTTTGCACTTAGTGTTTTGTCATGGTCCAGATGATTATACCATCTCTTGGAATTAAAGTAGTTTTATTTTTCATCCCCTTGATTTGAAGCATGTTTCAGACTTCATAAGGACTGGATCCACTTACAATCAAGGTGGGTCTGCCTAAAAGGAAGGTCTTTGGACCTATGATATAATGGACTGCCATTACCTTGCTAAAGAAATGAAGGCTATATACTTACAAACACCCGTCACTGGTTAGATCAGACCATAAACTAATCACCCTGGATGTCCACATCCCACCATCACCCTCAACCAAGGAAACCACAGTGAAAAACTTTTCTAAAGCAAACTTCACCTTACTTAAGGCAGAGGTGGTAAGTTTCACAACCCCCACGCTAAAGGATAACACTGCCCAAGATGCAGAATCCTTTACAATTGCACTCTATGAGCACCTACAAGGGTGCATGGATCATGCCATCCCTAGCAAAACCAAGACTTACGCCCCTAAGAGAAGGAAACCAGATGGTGGACCTCTGCCATAAAGAGGTTATACAACAGAAGGAGGAAACTAGTTCAGAAAAAAAGCAAATCTCAAGAAGGGAAGACATCCCTGATCAGTATCAGTAAGAAACTAAGGTCCCTCATAAAATCATCCAAGGCTAACTTCGAAAGAAAAATAGCCAAGGATTCAAAAGATAACCACAAAGTCTTCTTTAGCTATGTCAAGAATCTAAATGGCAACTCGCAGATATGCTCTGAGCTAGTGCAAAATAGCACAAAATATACTGAACCCACTGATATTGCCAACATCCTGGCAGATAGTTTCAGTGCAAACTTCACCTCCCTCTCACCTTCAAAAGGGCCCACAACAATACCGGAAAAGTGTAGTGTCCCGGAAATCACAGAAGCACAGGTGAAAACAGCCCTTTCAAAAGCCAAAAACACAGCATCAATGGGGCCAGATGGTGCCCCAGGCTGCGTCTTGCACGAACTACAGAAAGTACAGATGTTAAGTTGTCTATCTCGCCTTCATTCTTGCTGGATGGGTTCGGAGCCGACCTCGGCTCCGACTCGGCCACTCTAAAAGCTCGAGAGTTGGTTCCACCGGCTCGAGGCTCCCCTTATATCCCACAATGCTAGGCGTGAATTACCTCAGATCTCGTTTGCCGCTACAGCGATCGAGGTGTTTGGTTTCTACCGGCTTCAGGTGAGTTATTGTAGAGTAAAGTTTAGTCTACTTAAACCCCTTTATTTTATTCAGTATTGTTATTTCCCTTAGTTTAGTGGATTCAGACCCCTTTTCCTCCCTTTTTCCACTCTTTCTCCACAAAGAACTTTTGTTCTTCCCTCAGGCCTTTGGGCCTTTCCATCCCCTTAGGGAGTGATTGTGTTTTTGTTAGGGAACTAAAAACTTGGGATAGTATATTTTTAGTTATAATTTTTTGAGTTTAGTTTTGTGTAAAGTGTAATCAGTGTGTTTGAGAGTGTGTGTGGTTACACTTTCCTTAACAATGTCTAAGGACTCAAAGGTCTCAGGCTTCAAGAAGTGTGACTCGTGCTGTCAGAGAATGTCTCTGACAGACGGTCACACTTCTTGTGTGTACTGCCTGGGACCTTTACACCTGCAGGACTCTTGTGCTGTATGCCATGGCTTCAGCCCTAGAGTCCTGCAGGAAAGAAAAAACAAACTCATTCTAAGGGGTTTGCTTAAGCCTGAAGGTTCCCTAACTGCTACCTCGGGAAAACCTTCCAAGGCTTCTAAGACCTCGACTCCAGCTTCTGAGTCGAGGCCTAAGGCTTCGAAACCTACTGCTACATCGGCTCCGGCTGGAGCCGATGAGTCTTGACTACAGCTTCTGTGGTTCCTCGGCTCCGGCTGGAGCCGAGGTATTGAATTCCTGGGTCGGCTCTGATCAGACCATCGGAGCCGACATCTAGAAAGAGGTCTAGGTCACCATCCCTTGGCTCCGTTCATTCGGCTCCAGCGTCTCCCTTGCTGTCTGAACGGAGCCATAGATCTCACTCCTCTAGGTCATCGAGGCTTTCGGATCATGACCTTCAGAGGGTAGTGAGTCGACTTCTAAAGTCCGAGGCACTGGCCCAAATGCTTCAGAGCCCGACTCATCAGTCGATGCTTCAACCTACCCTTCTAAATATTCCTCCTCCGACTCCTTTGAGCTCGGAGCCGGGGCGTCTTGGAACCGAGACTGTGGTAGCGTCGGAGCCGATACATTTGTCTTTGGTTCCGTCGTCGGCTCCGATTTCTTCCTTTGAAGAATCTCGGCGCCGGACTTCCCTCGTCGGCTCCGAGGGGGTGAGTGGCATCGGACCCTTGTCTGACCCCGCTCTCCCTCTCGGTGCTTCGGCGCTGGTGAGTTCGGCTCCGACATCGGCCTCGGAGCCATCTCTGTCGGTGCCGAGGGGGGTTCTCAGCTTCTCGGAGCGGGGACCTCTGGCTCTGCCTGACAGGGGTGCGTTCGAGGTCATGCGGAGTGTGTTGGAACCTGGTTCAACTCCACAGTCGTCTCCGCCCCTCCCTCTTCGGTGCCTCAGGTTATGTCTACTCTCTCCCTCATCCCTGACTGCAGAGAGCCAACTCTTCAAGAATCCCCTGTAGGGATTTCATCCTCTTCCGAGGCCTCTCCTGATTTGGCAGGGGAGCCCCCTAGGAAGAGAAAGTGTAAGAGGAAACACATAGACTCACCTGAGTCTGTCACCTCTGACACAGATTTAGAGGATTCCGAGGATTCCCCCCGTTCTCCTTCTGAAGATGTCTCCTTTGCAGACATTCTAGAGATCCTTAAACAGAGGGGAAATTGGCCTGCCCTTAACCCTTCGGAGGATGAATCTGTGTATCTTGAGGCGTTTGGCTCTCGCCCTTCCACCTCCTGGGTGTCCCCCTTTGACCCCCTCATGCAGGTGGTAGCAAAGAAAGCCTGGACGGCTCCTGACTCAGTGGACCCTACCCCCAGGAGACCTTCAAAGTTTATAACAGCACCAACTGATAAACAATTTCTGACCAAAGGAGTTACTGTGGATGCTATGGTGGTAGCTGCTGCCACCAAGAAGGAACTAGCTGATCCTTCAGTGCCTGTTCATCCCCCTAACAAGGAATCTAGGTCTATGGACAGGTACGGGAAGCGGATGTTTTTGTCAGCGACCTTTGCAATGCGTTCGCTGAACTACCTATGCCATTTCACTCGTCTCCAGAGAGACTTGATAAAGGAAGCAAGTGAGATGTTGAAGGATCCTACAGCTGCGGGTTTTCAGGACAAGATGAACGCCCAGCTGACTACCCTAAATTCTATAGCTAACTCCTCCATGCGCCTCCTTTCATATGCGGCTGATGGAGCGAGTAGAGCCACAGGGACAGATGTCGCCTTACGCCGGCATGCCTGGATGCGACTATGCAATTTTGCGGACCCCTTTAAAACGTCTTTCACTAATTCCCCGTTTGATGGATCATCTCTCTTTGGTCCTCAATTGAAAGAAACCTTGACTAGGTGCGAGACGGATGGCAAAACTCTGTCTGCCGTCGGAGTCCGTTTTTCTACACCTTCTAGACCTTACCCCAAAGGCCAGAAAAGTGGAAAAATGTGGTTCCGCAAACAATCTCAAGGGAATTTGCCTGACGCACAGAGTCGGTTCCCCTCCAGAGGCAGAGGAGGGAACAATAATGGTAGACGTTGCCCAAGAGGCAGAGGGGGTCCGCAGAACCAGGGCAATCGAGAAACCTTTTCCGATAAGCCCTTCCAGCATCCCTGAGGTGTTGCCCGACTGTCCACCTTCGGAGGCAGTCGGGGGAAGATTGTCACTGTACCCAGAAGCCTGGCTATCCCTAACTCAAGACAAGTGGGTACAGTCCATCATTTCCGAAGGCTATTCTATTCCCTTCGTTCGCATTCCAAACCAATCAAAAAAATCCCTTCCAGATGTTCCACCCGCTCAAAGGGATCTTGCAGCTTTGGAAATTTCAAAGCTGCTTGCAAAAAAGAGCAATTCAGCCAGTTCCAGCAGACCAGCAAGGATCCGGAATCTACTCCAGGTTCTTTTTAGTTCCAAAGAAAACAGGGGACTGGAGACCAATTTTGGATCTCAGTATCTTGAACAAGTCTGTCAAGAAAACAAGATTTCGGATGGTCACGCTACAGTCCATCCTTCCCCTATTGGGAAAGGAAAACTGGATGTGCTCTATAGACCTTCAGGACGCGTACTATCATATAAAAATGAACAGACGCTCCAGAAGATTCCTCCGCTTCAGGCTGGGAACCAGTCATTTTCAATTCAGTGCCCTGCCCTTTGGACTCACCACTGCCCCCCGGGTGTTTACCAAATGCATGGCAGTGGTAGCTTCTCACCTGAGACGTCAAGGATTCCAGGTGTTTCCATATTTGGATGACTGGCTCCTCACAGCTCCCACCAAGCATCTTCTTCTAATGGCCAGAGACTACACCTTTCGCATTTGTCAAAAGTTAGGCATCTCAATAAATTGCGAAAAGTCTGTTTTGTCGCCTTGTTGTGCTATTACCTTCATAGGAGCAAATCTACACACAGTCAACATGTCTGCGAGACTAACAGATCAGAGAATAACAGACATACGCAAACTGGTCTCTCTTCTCTTCAGCAGCAACAGAATCAAAGCCAGGTTAGTTCTGAAAGTATTGGGGATTATGGCAGCTGCCATACCTCTGCTTCCATTAGCCAGATTCCACATGAGAATCCTTCAATGGATGCTCTTCACACAATGGTCATACCAGCAACTTCCGATGTCCCACACCATTATGATTACGCAAACATGCAAGAATCATCTTCTGTGGTGGATGTCTTCCCCTCAGCTCTTCTTGGGAAGACCCTTTGTTCCTTCCCCTCTGGTTGCTACTCTGACAACGGACGCCTCCCTGATCGGGTGGGGGGGGCATTATCAGGGCAGAACTGTCCAGGGCATATGGCAACCAGACGAATGCCACTTGCATATAAATGTTCTAGAGATGAGAGCAGTGCTTTTAGCGTTGCAAGCCCTTCAAGACTCTCTTCCCTTGGGAACGATAGCAATCCAGATGGACAATATGTCTGTAGTGTGGTATATCAACAAACAAGGCAGAACCAGGTCCTATCCCCTATGTCGAGAAGCACTCAGACTGTGGCAATGGGCGATTTCTTCTCAGCGTTTTCTGATAGCAACGCACATCCCGGAAGTCCAATCAAATCGGACAAGTTGAGCAGAGCTATCCTCATGCCTCACGAGTGGTCTCTGAAAGATTCTATTGTGAGAAAAATTTTTCTCAAGTGGGGTCAGCCTTGCTGCGACCTTTTTGCTACTCCCCAAAACAGCAAGTGCAGAGATTATTTCACCCTATTCCCGTTACCAGGCCAGCCCAGCAGAGACGCTCTAGTCCAAGTTTGGCCCCGGGACTTCTGTATGCATTTCCTCCCTTCCCACTAATCTCTCAAGTGATACAGAAAGCTATCGCTCAGAAGGCCTCTTTGATCCTCATTGCTCCTTACTGGCCTCGACAAGTTTGGTTCCCCTTTCTACATCAATTTCTGTTGGAGCAACCTTGGCATCTGGACCTAGTTCCAGATCTTTTGATCCATCAGTCGGGTCAGTTACATCGCTCCCTCCCCTCTCTGAACCTCACTGCTTGGTTCCTCCAGTTCCTACCTTAGCCAGGCTTCCTCAAATATCTCACACTGTTCGAGATATTTTAATAGCTTCACATAAATCTTCCACTCAAAAAATGTATCTTAGTAAGTGGAAACGTTTTGCCTATTGGGCTCAAGGAAGGGACTTAGATCCTTTCACTGCTCCCATCCATATGGTTCTGGATTTTCTAGCTGAACTCTTTCATGCAGGTTCATCTCCTTCTACTCTCAAAGTTCAATTGGCAGCTATATCTAACTTTCATGTGGGCATTTCAGAGTCTGCCATCATGTCCCACAAGCTTTGCAAAGCCTTTTTGAAGGGAGTTTTTCTACTCAGACCTCCTATAAGAAATCCTCCTCCTCCTTGGGACCTTAATTTAGTTCTCAGTTCTTTGATTCTTCCCCCTTTCGAACCTACAGCTTCCTGTTCATTAAAATTGCTGTCATGGAAGACTCTCTTTCTGGTAGCTATTACTTCAGCTAGAAGAGTTTCGGAACTTCATGCACTCAGCTGTCGACCACCTTATCTGTTGTTCCATAAAGACAGGGTATCCTTACGAACCAACCCGTCCTTTTTACCTAAAGTAGCCTCTGCGTCTAACCTAAATCAAAGCATTGACCTCCCTGTGTTTTTTCCAGAATATTCTAATAGGTCTGAACAGAAATTGCATTGGCTAGATGTTCATTGTCAGTTAAGGTACTATTTGGATAGGACCAAACAATTCAGAAAAACTGACCAGCTGTTTGTCTCTTATGCAGAAGGCAGAAAGGGATTTTCTGTTTCCAAGGTATCACTATCTAGATGGCTAACATCTCTGATTTCCATTGTTTATGAAATTAGACACCAAAAGCTGCCTAACAAACCTAAGGCCCATTCCACCAGAGCTTTGGCTACTTCTATAGCCTTCCAAGACAGACTGCCTATTGACACCATTTGTGCAGCGGCTACTTGGGCTACTCCTCACACTTTCATTTCACATTATAAGTTGGATTTAGCTTCTAGGCATAGAGCTAACTTTGGTACCACTGTTCTCAAGAGTCTGTTCCATTAGGCCACCCGGGACAAGGTGCTAGGGACGCGGTCCCATCCAGCAAGAATGAAGGCGAGATAGACAACTTAACATATAGAAGTTATGTTCTTACCATAACGTTCCATGTTAGTTGTCTTCTTCTCGCTTTCTTAAGGCCCCACCCTCCTTCCCCCTGGCCTGGACAGACCTAGAGGAGTTTGATTGTGACCTCTCTTTCTACCACCTCTTTGCTATAGGTATATGCTCTGCTGTGCATATTTTCCTGGATCAGGCTTTAGGTCACCTTTCCTCTGCCCCTTTGTTTATAGAGGTGGACTCTCTTTTTCCAGTATTTCTGGTTGTATTATTAGCTGGGCCTAGCTCACAAACGAGATCTGAGGTAATTCACGCCTAGCATTGTGGGATATAAGGGGAGCCTCGAGCCGGTGGAACCAACTCTCGAGCTTTTAGAGTGGCCAAGTCGGAGCCGAGGTCGGCTCCGAACCCATCCAGCAAGAAAGAAGGCGAGAAGAAGACAACTAACATGGAACGTTATGGTAAGAACATAACTTCTATTTTTGTACCTACCATAAATGTAGATGTCCGATAGGTATGCATCTGCAATCCGGCCGACCGAAGGGCTGCCTGAGGCAGGACAACCAGGGCTGCCTGAGGCAGGACAACCCATATGTTAGGACTGCAGATGCATCTTTGAAGGACATCGAACTAACCCCCCATCTAAACACGCTGTTCAACCTGAGCCTCTCCACAGGCTACTTGCCCATAGAATGGCATACAGCAACGGTTATTCCGCTCCACAAAGGAGGGACCACAACTGACCCTGGTAACTATCGCTCCATAAGTCCCACTAGCCTGGTCTGAAAGGCTATGGAGCGCATCATCATGGAACTTATTAACAAAGACATTGGGAACCTCCAAACACTTGACCCGACCAAGTTCAGCTTTAAGGGCAGATCATGCCTACTAAACCTGGTTGACTTCTTCGAGACTGTCACCAAGGCCATAGACGAGGGAAAGGTGGTTCACACAGCCTACCTTGATCTCGCCAAGGTGTTCGACACCATTCCTCACTCGGGTATTATAGAAAAACTCACCAGCCTGAACATAAACCCCTACGTCACAAGATGGGTTGCCAACTGGCTTCGTCACAAGATGGGTTGCCAACTGGCTTACAGACAGAACTCACACAGTAAGAATAGCGGGCTCCAGGTCCGACTCTAAACCAGTCACAAGTGGTGTCCAGCAAGGCTCAGTTCTGGGACCCCTGCTGTTCGGCATATATTTCTCAGAAGTACAGGCAAACCACAGGAGGACTATGGCTAACCAAGTTCGCCGAAGACTGCAAACTGGGAGCCATAAATGACTCTCCGGCTGACACGGACATCCTTCAAAAAGGCCTTACTGAGACAGACACCTGGTGTCAAAGTCATGGCCTCAAGCTAAATGTCAAAAAATGCATAGTCATCCCATTTGGGAAAAACAAAACACCCACAAATTACCACACAGGCGGCAGCCCCCTTAATACAGAAGAGGTAATAAGAGATCTGGGGACCCAGGTAGATAGTAATCTCTCCTTTGACAATCATATTGCCAAAGTAGTTAGGAAATCCTTCTATGTGGCCCATCTAATTACTAAGGGGTTCGCATCTAGAAATAAAGAGGTTATAGTGCCCCTCTACTCATCACTCATCAGTCCCATCATAGAGTACAATGCCCCATTTGGGATGTACCTCACAAGACACTTCCAACAGCTGGAAAGACCACATAACCACCTCACCAAGAGAATTACTGGCCTCAAACATATGTCCTATGCAGCCTGACTGGAAAAACTCTGGCTGTACTCAGTGGCATATCGCTTACTCAGAGGTGATCTCTGCCCGACTTACAAAGCCATGTCCAACTCAGAATTGATGGACATGCTCCACCTAAAGAAATACAAGTCACTGCGAGCCATGCGCTCTAGTGAGCTAAACCTCGCCACAACAATAAATAGAACATGCTGGAGGGATAGATTCTTGTCACAGAGACTCCCCATGCTTTGGAACAAAATTCCTAACTACATTAGGCAGAGCCCCTCACTAACACTCTTCAAGAGAAGCCTTGACGTGTGGATGGGTAACAGAAAATACACCCCTGGGATCACTTCATTGGCTCTGCTTGACAGAGGCTCAGTTAATCAATAGGGCGGCGAAAGCCGACACACTCTGGCTAGGCTTATAAATGCCCTCGGGCAGATAGCCCAGTACCTACCTATGAATCTATAAATATGAATTTGTGCTGTCTGTTTTCATCCCTTCTTCATTGTATGGGTCTTTGGATCAGACTAGGGTCCGAAGACCCATACATTGAGGAATGGATGGAAAAGACAACATCAGATCCACTGATTACCTTGCTTTTCTAAAAACATAATTATATTGTAATGATTTGGATAATTACTATCCCGGCTAAAGCCATGCGTTTATTTATAAGGTCCTTAGAAAATTAGTATATGCACACATCTTGATTCCCAGATTAAGGAACATAATATCTGTGATTCATTCGGTCCCATTTTTGAACTCAGCATAATTTTGACATTGCCCTTATTAATGTTCTGAATGACCATCTACTGGTAAGAGATCTTTAGAACAACTCAGTTTTTGTCAACATTGATCTCTCAGCAATATACAACAATGTGGGTCAAGGAACCTTCTTGGAACAGTTACAATCTTACCGTGTGCTATTAAAACCAATTTTGACTGGTTTATCTTCCACCTTTTGAGTGGCACTTGGAGGGCAGTTTCTGGAGTTCTTTCCTCATTTCCCTAACTTTTTGACAACAGAGTTCTTCAGGGTCCCTACTGGGTCCAGTTTTGGTCAATCTATGCATGATCCTCCAAGAACTCATTTGTGAGAAAGGACTGTGGCACCACTGTTATATTAATGGCAATCTTACATCTGAACTCTCTCTACCTCAGTTCAAAAAAAGTCTGATTCAGTACTTTAAAAAACGATGGCTATGTCTTTGTCCTAATCTAGACTAACCATAACCATCATTCGTGTGCACATGGAGGACTTCTGCCTACACTTTGTTTTTTAACTTATATATCCTATGATCTTCCTTGGATCTACTACTAGGTTAGCCTACTAGGTATTCAATATCCAATCATTCTTAAGACTGTCTAGAATTTTCCATCTGAGTAAAAATTTAATAATTTGTATATGTATATCTGTTTGTTGTGTTTGTTTACATCTGTGTACAAATTTTTTTATTTGTGTTTATTTTGTGTTTGAAACTGTAAAAATGTAACAGTTTGTTGAATGTGTTTTTGGAGCTTTTCTCCCTGGGCCTCCGCTGAAAATGGACATATATCCAGTCGGACTATCCCGGTAAACAAATGTAAAATAAATAAATAAAATAAATAGTTGCATTTTTCCTTCTAAATGTGTCAGTCAAACTCCACTAAAAATTATCTTGACTGTATCCATCTTTGGATGTTGCATACAGGCTCAAGCTGAATGGTTATTATGGTTATATGGCTCAGGTTTAGGGAATTCAGATGGTCTAATTTTGAACCTCTGTACTTCATTTTAAGGTATGCAGCATTGGCGTTGCTCTTTGAAATAAGCTTTCACTTAAGTACTGGGTTTCAGATTTGTTTATCTTACTACCATATCACAAAACTAATTACCAAATCAAATATACTTTACCTTCTGAAGACAGCAATCAATTGCCCATACCTTGCTTTCCTCTCATCTAGATTACTGTAATTCTCTATACCAAGGGATTTCCAACAAAGAACTTGATCAACAGCAGCTAGCATAAAACTCTACTGCTAGGCTACTTACTAAGACATTTCATAACCTTCAACCTACTACAGAGTGTTGTGGAGTTTACTCTACCTATCATGGAGATAAAAGTTCTCTCAGTGGTTTATCTAGTCTAACATGATATGGCTTCCCCAATTTCCAAAGGCCACATGTGCCTTATTATCCAACCCATCTCCTTAACGATGCTGCTCTCGGGCTGCTGTTGGTTCTGATGGTCTTTCTTGGGGGTCCTCTGGGATTCTGTCATGTTTCTACTAGGTCTGCACCTCTGGAATATACTACTGCAGTGTTTTTTGAGTCTGATACAGAAAAGAGTAGCTCTCTCAAAATTTGTCTTTTTTTAATTAGCTTATTTAACAATTTTTATTTTATTCTTTCTCTGTTATTGATTTAATTTCTGTTGGCAGCTCAAGTTCATACTGTCAACATTGGTCTCTCAGCAATATACAACAATGTGGGTCAAGGAACCCTCTTGGAACAGTTACATTCTTATCGTGTGCTATTAAAACCAATTTTTGACTGATTTATCTTCCACCTTTTGAGTGGCACTTGGAGGGTAGTTTCTGGAGTTCTTTCCTCATTTCCCTAACTTTCTGACAATAGAGTTCTTCAGGGTCCCTACTGTGTCCAGTTTTGGTCAATCTATGCATGACCCTCCAAGAACTCATTTGTGAGAAAGGACTGTGGCATTTGTCAGATACATTTGGGAAGCATACCCCCCCCCATCTATGAACATAACACTAGATCAATATTGTCTTTTTCCATAACTCTCAACAGTTGGGTACAGCAGATCCAAATGGATCCGATTGTGGAAATTTTAGACTCACTGCTCCAAGGCTTAGGCTCTTCTCCTTCCCATAATTCACCACCACACAAACAATCCCTCAGATCAGGTTTTGCTCCATACAGCAAAATCATAATCACAAGGAAAAGTACAGTTGCGTACACATCATAAACGTAGATGTTTGAGTGTATTCACTGTTGAAGTCATTACATTTGGGTAATCTGTTGGCAGGTTGCCCTCAGTCGGCCTTAATTACAAAGTCTTGGGTCCTGCGTCGGTTGCTGTCTTCTCTTCCATGATGTCAGGTCGTCAGGGGTATAAAACATGCAGCCGACGCCAAGTTTTTCTTGCCCCCAATGTCAGGCGCCCCCAAAAAGGTAGCAATATCATATATATATATATATATATATATATATATATATATATATATATATATATACACACACACACACACATGCATCAAAATAAACTTTACCCTCATCTACAAGCAAATACATCACATAGGTTGTAGAAGATAGAAAAGGAAAGATAAACTGTAGAATGAAAGGGGGATGGCGGGAGGGTAACCTGGACTGCAACAGTGAATACACTCGAACATCTACATTTATGGTAAGTGTACACAGCTGTACTATGTTTTTTGTGTTTCACTGTTGCAGTCATTACATTTGGGAGGAGTCCCAAAGCTATGGTTGGGAGGCTGGAGCTAAACAGCGTTAGGAGTGGCTATGAGGCCCTGCAGAACTGCAGTGGCAAAACCTGCCCTGGATTTAGAGTAGAGTGGCAGATGATAGTGCTTTGTAAAGGTGTGCACTGAACTCCAAGTAGCAGCCTCTAAAATGTCCTTGGTTGGTACTCCCCTGAGAAACGCTGCTGAAGTGGCTGCAGCTCTGGTTGAATGTGGCCTAATGCCCTTGGGCAATGGCTTGCCATGGTGTAAGTAGCAGAAATGAATGCAGTGGTCTATCCACTTTGAAATAGTCGGCTCTGAGATAGCCTTTCTTTGTGATCCTGCAGCATATGCCACTAGTAATTGCTCTGTCTTTCTGAAAACGCTGGTCCTGTCCAAGTAGAATCTAAGCTGTCTGTGTACGTCCAAAGAATGCAGAATTCTCTCCCCCTTGTTCTGTGGATTTGGATAAAAAGTTGGCAGATGAATAGTTTGGTTAAGAGCCACACTGGACACCACCTTAGGCATAAATGTTGGGTTTGTCCTCAGAGAGACCCTGTCGGGATAAAAAATGATAAAAGGTTCCACAGCCATGAGTGCCTGTAGCTTTGAAACTCGTCTTGCAGAAGTTATTGCTAGGAGCAGAGCTGTTTTCCAAGATAAAAACTTTATATCAGCAGTAGCAGCTGGCTCAAAAGGAGGCAGGGTGAGTTTTTCCAAGACATAGTTGAGGTCCCATGCAGGCATTGGTGATCTCCTTGGAGACCTTAAATTTTTGGCTCCTCTGAGGTACTGCTTTAATAAGGGATGAGAAAAGACTGGTGGCTCTGTATTGTAATGAGCCAAAATGGCAGAGGCATGAATTTTAATAGATGAAAAAGATAGGCCTTTGTCCAGCATCTCAGTTAAGTATTGCAAAATCTGAGGAATATTTGGCACAGCTGTATCAGTTCCTTGTGCCTGGTTCCAAGCACAGAATCTCTTCCATTTTTCAGCATAAGAATTTCTAGTACTAGGCCTTCTGGCTTCCAAAATGACATCCATCACAGCTTTACTGAGAGGTGTGTTTTGTATGACTACATTATCCACCATGCTGGCAGGTTTAAAGTCCTGAGTTGGCTGTGCAGGATCTGATTGTTTTGCTGGGACAGTAGATGAGGAATTTGAGGTAAGGTCCAAGCTGGGCATTGAGACAAGTTCCTTAGTATTGGATACCAGTACTGGCGGGGCAAGTCTGGGGCAATTAGTATCCTCTTTGGCTTTTCCTGTCTGACCTTTAGGAGTACCTTAGGGAGGAGAGGCAGTGGGGGAAAGGCATATACTGATAGGTTTTTCCAGCTGAAAGATAGGGCATCCACTTTCCATGCTTGTCTGTGATAAATCCTTGTGCAGAATCTTTTTAGTTGGTAGTTGTGAGGGGAGGCGAATAGATCTATGTTCGGGCATCCCCATTTCCTTGTTATCATGCTGAAGACTTGTGGATCCAGCTGCCACTCGTGGGGATCCATGAGGTTTCTGCTTAGTTCATCTGCCAGAGTATTTTTCCTTCCTGGCAGGAATTGTGCCTGCAGATGTACTTCGTAAATCAAAGCTGTGTCCCACAAAGTCATGGCTAGTCTGCAAAGGGGGTAAGAATGTGTACCCCCCTGCTTGTTTATATACCACATGACTGTGGTGTTGTCTGTCTTTAGCAGTAGTTGTCCCGGATGAAGTAGGTCCTTGAAGGCTGTCGGGGCATTTTGAACAGCTACCATCTCTTTTTGATAGATATATAGATGCATTTGGTTTGAGGTCCATGTGCCCTGAATGCATCTTCCTGCCATGTGGGCCCCCCAGGCATAATCTGATGCATCCGTTGTTAGTGTCTGCCTGGCTGGGGGTAATGTGAATGGCTGTCCCTAGTTTTGGTGACAAGCCTTCACCCACCATCGAAACTCCTGTTGCAGGCAGGGAATGAGAGTAATCATAGTTTCCAGGCTGTGGCAATGTTGAGTCCAAACACTTTTTAGGTACCACTGAAGTTTCCTCATATGCAGTCTTGCATATGGAATTAGTAGGATGCAGGATGCCATGAAGCCCAAAGCCTGCAGAATTTTTCTTTCAGATAACTGGGCCTTTGTTGCCAACATTTTGAAAAAGGTAGTCAGTTGCCTTTGTTTGTCTGGCGTGAGATAAGCCATCTGGGCAGTTGTATTTAAGCTTGCACCCAGGAATATTATCTCTTGAGAGGGTACTAGTTTTGATTTCTTTTCATTGACTGTGTACCCTAGGCATGTTAGAAATCTTTTCACAAATGCCAGATGCTGTAGAAGAATGTCCTTGTTCTCTGCTTGAATTAGACAATCATCCAAGTAAGGATATATTTGCATTACTCTTTGTCTGCAAAATGGAATTACTGGTGCCAGGCACTTTGTAAAGACCCTGGGTGCAGTAGATAAGCCAAAGGGCAGTGCAGAGAATTGGTAATGCATTGAGCCAGCCTTGAATCTGAGGTATCTTCTGCATATTTGTCTGATTGGGACATGCAGGTATGCCTCTTTTAGGTCTAAAATCACAAGCCAAGCGTTCTTGCCCAGCATGGGCAGAAGCTGCTGCAAAGTCAACATCTTGAATTTTGGTACATCCAGGAAGGTGTTCAGAATAGATAGGTCCAGTATTGGCCTCCAGGCCTTGTCCTTCCTGGGTACCAAGAACAGTCTTGAGTAAAATCCTTGTCTCTGCTCTTGCTCTGGTACTTGTTGAATGGTCACCATGTCCATGAGGGATGAGACTTGTTTTTGTGCCTCTGCCCATTGATTTTTTGGCAGATCTGGCCAGCCGCTTGCCTTTGGCAGGGTATGGAAATGGAACTTGTAGCCTTGTGACACGATATTTAGAACCCACTTGTCCTGGGTTATGAAGTGCCAATTTTGAGAAAAAAGTGCTAATTTTCCCCTAAGGGTGCTGCCAGGAGATAAGTGCTTGGTGCAGGCAGGGGGAAGTCATTGGGACTGTTTCCTGTATGGTTGCGATTTGTCTTCTCCAACTTTGGAGGTAGAAGCACCCCACTGCTTTGACCTGTATGAACCTTGCACCTGGGATCTGCCTCTAGGGCATCTGGATCTGCCCCTTTGAGGTCTGACACAGGAAAGGACCAATTCTTTGTTGGCCAGTGTCTACTAAACCTAGGTGGCTGTACTTGTAAAACATCTTTGACAGTTTGCATAGATTTAGCTTTGTCCTCCATTTTTTTTAACACCTCTTCTGCCTTAACACCAAACAAAGTATCATGCTGTAAAGGTACATCTAATAATTTAACTTTGACATGATCAGGCAGATTTTGTTCTCTTAACCAAGCATGCCTCCTAATTACAGAACCCATAACTGCGGCCCCGCAGGAGGCCTCCAAAGAATCAAAACCACATTGCAAAGTATGCTTTCCAACTTATTCAGCTGCATGCAATAAATCCTGCATTTCCTTGTTTTCTGCACATTCAGAGTTTAACAACATTTTCTGTTTAAGCAATGCCATGATATGTTGCTGATATTTGAGCATATGAAACTGACAGTTTAAGGCCCTTATAGCCAAGATAGCAGATGTGTAAACCTTTTTTCCCCATCTATCCAGTGCCCTGGAATCTCTGTCAGAGGGGGCAGGGTTTTTTGCAGTGGAAGCCTGAACTCCTTTGGGACCCTGTGAAATAGTTTCTGGGTCTGCAGCAGGGTTTTTAAAAAGGAATTTATGAGTCAGGAACCCTGTAATATCTGTCAGGCTTAACAGGAGCTGGAGGTAAGGAGTCAGGGGTAAGACTAGACTCCGAAAACACATCATCTACAATGTCTAACACAGGTGGAATGGCTAGTGGCCTATGTTGAGGTAGTAAAAGGAAATCCCTGAGCCTCTTTTTAGATTCTGAAAAATCTTGGCTCTCCCAGTGGAAATGCTCCCTCATGGTATACAAGGTTTCCCCAAAAGAATAGTCCCCTGGAGGAGAAGCTGAAGGTATAGATTCTTCAGCATCAGAATCCTCATAGGGGGGAAGAGAATATTCCTGATCAGAAGAGGAATCAGAAGAAATGGAAACCTGATCTGAAGATTCATAGTCAGTCTTTTGCCTAGACCTGTTGTCAGGAGGGGGATGGGAACCCCTGATCAAGGTAATCAAGTCTTCGGCCATTTTCAGCATCTGTTGTTTGGGCATAAAGGCCTGACCACGTGGCTCTTGAGTCTGTTTCTTTGCTTTAGAAGGTGCTTTAGTCTTTGCCTTTGAAGCTGAAATCGGTTTAATGTAAAGATGCTTTAGGTCTGAATACACCCTCAGAATCCAGTGCCTGCTCAGCGGCTCCAGACCCATCTGAAGGAATAGTGTCCGAGGCTCCAATACCTTGAGTTTCCAGCGGCATGGCAGACTCCACGTAGGAGTCGGTAGCGGCCTGTGACTCTAAAGTAGCGGGCGTCAGGGGCTGCGAAAGCGCCTCATTGAGAACCGGCGAACCGGCGACTGGCTTAGGAGAAGCTTCATCATCGGTTTTGGGCCTTGGTTGTCTATCTCTCTCCTTTTCTTTGTGTTTTTTGTGAACTCTGGTAGTCGGATGGCTATCCAACAACATTTTTGGATAACTAAACTGGCACCCAAAATAGTTTAAAGCAAAATCATACCAATGCTTAATAGTGTGTCTAGCACAAAACCTACAACCAGAAACGTTGTGATCAGGGCCTAGGCAAGGAATACAGTAAGAAGGAAAATCCTTATGAGGTATTTGCTTTCCACAAGAAATACAATTATTTACTTTTTCTGACATCAGTCTGGAGCAAGAAAAAAGTTTCCCCAATGGGGTACTTAGCTTTATTGAAGACTTCGGATCTGAAACTTGAACACGAAAATCTCAGGAGTCGGCCGACCAGCACTTGCGAACTGCTTCTGCTTTGTGCACCGCACTGCAAGAAAGACTAAAGAAAATGGTGTCGGCTGCAAGTTTTATACTCCTGACGACCTGACGTCATAGAAGAGAAGACAGCAACTGACGCTGGACCCAAGACTTTAGAATTCAGGCCGACTGAGGGCAACCTGCCAGCAGATTACCCAAATGTAATGATTGCAACAGTGAAACACGAACAACATTACTTCTTGAGCTTAAAAATGTAACCAAGATACAAAGAGGAGCGATCTAAAGGATTTCTAACATGAAAGGCTCCAGGGTAGGTTCAGTGCAGCCTAATGGGAGCGACAGTCCAGTGACAATTTGGATGAGGAACAGTGTAGGGGAAAGTTGAGATGGACATAAGAAGACAACATGAATCTAGCATTATGGTAAGTACATAATTTTCATATCCAATATTGTCTTTTCCATTCTCCTCAAAAGCTGGTGCAGAGTCCCTAACTAAAAAAACCCCAGGAGGTACAATGGATGAATATTCCGAAGAATGGTAGTTCAAAGAAAACTCTGGTCCTTGACTGCAGGTTGAGCATGTAATGAGACAAATGTATGAATTGTATACCATATGGCCACTACACAAATATTTTAATAGGAATGTTGCAAAAGAAAACCATGGAGGCAACAACTGCTCTTGTAGAATGTGCTTTTGACTCAGAACATAATGAAAGCCACTTAGACTTATAAACCAAGGTGATACAGTCAGACAGCCTTCCTGAAGAAGGTAACCTCAGATTACACTAGAACTTAGTTTTGCCTTGGAAAAGGAGACAAAGAGCTAATCAGATTTTCTGAAGTCCTTTGTATGGTGCAAGTAAAAATGCAGCTGATAGTGAACATCTAACAAGTGAAGAAGATATTCACTCTTATTAGAAAATTTTGGGGGAAAAGAAAGGGAAATGAACAGTTTGGTTCAAGAAGGTTTCTGAGGTCACCTTGGAAAAAAAAGTGTGATTAGTCCTGAGGAAAATCCAGCAGGTCTTATTTATATTGCAAGCAAGGTTTTAGAATGGGCAATTCTGGTGTTGTTTATTTTACAGATATGCAGGAGGCCATCAGATTGAGGTCCAAAGATCCTAAATATGGTGGTTTACATGACAAGGCCTGCAATTCTGAAAACCTCCTAGCTGATGTAACAGTGACCACAAACAGAGTTTTCCAAGACAGAAATGTCAAATCAGCAGTAGCTGCAAGCTCAAAAGGGGATTTAGTAAGGCCCTGCAGCAGATCAGTAATGTCCCAAGGCAGCACTGCAACTTTCAAGAGCAGCTGAAGCAAAAAAACAAAGTTCTCTTTAAAGGTCCATAGGTTTATGCCAGTTTGTTTCTGACCAATGGGGCCTTTTAAAACCAAGCCATGCATTCCAATCTCTTACAAGTTCTGGTACCCTTGGTGGTGTAAGCAGGGGCTTGGGTAGAGGAACTATTTATGGGTTGCCGGTGTCTATTAGAGAGACAGGTACCAAACCAGGGGTGAATGTTCGATTCCCAATCCAAATGTTCAAGTTACACTTAAGCTGGGTTAGGGAGGAACTCTGCTTCACATGGATGGGGATCCTATTCCAGAGAAAGGGTAATCTCTGGAATATATACCTGCCTCTCTAGCAGGTCAATTTATATCACAAACAAGGTTTAAGTTTTTAGAATGGGTAATTCTGATGCTGTTTATTTTCTGGATATGCAGGAGGTCCATCAGAGTGGGGTCCCAAAATGCCTTGCATGCTAGGCATACATCTCCCCTCAACAGCCCGTAGGATACTGAATACATGGATATAGTTTTGAGGCAGTCTGCATAGGATGTTATTTATGCCTTGTATTCTTTTAGTGAGGAACCTACGTGGAGATTCCATTGCTGGATGTCACTGGTTAGGTACATACCAAAGGGGCACTCTACTCGAAAAGTCTACTAAGTGCCGAATACAGTGGAGCAATGACCTCCTTGGACCTTGAAGACATCATTTAGTTTATAAGTTGCAGAACATAGAATAATTTCCTGATAACCACAGACAGATGATGGTCGATGGCTAGATTATTATGTATTTCTCCAAGTCCATGACTACTGGGTTGACAATATGGTAGTTACTAAGGGTGGCAGACTTCCATTTCTTGGCATTTCAGTTTAGTCCACGGCTCTGACACAGTTATTTGTCTGTGTAAGCTCTTCTTGGAGAAGATTATTGGTGGGAGAGTTTATGACTGCTCCTAATTTGTAATTGTCCTCAAATATGGTCAACCAGAGACTACTGACACTGGCCTTGACTTTAGAAAAGTAGATGCCAATAAGAGGTCAGCCCAAGATCAATCCCTGAGGGACTCCACTGGAGAGGGGCCTCTTTGGAGAGGTGGACTCATCAGTTCGAACTTCTTGGGTCCTGTCTGTGAGCCATATGGCTACTCACTGAGTGACACAAGGGTTTATAACTACCTTCGTGAGTTTGTCAATAACGTCTGAGTGGGGTAATGTGTCAAATGCCTTGGCCAGGTCAAGGTAGGCAGTGTGAAACATTTTCCCCAGTCCATTGCTTTGGTGACCTTCTCAAAAAAGTCAATCAAGTTAAGTAGGCATGACCTGCTCTTGATGAAACTAAATGAGGTTGGGTCTCTCAAAGAGGTCCACCAGGTTGAATAACTCTCAAAGTCGTCCATCAGATGTAGTAGGCAAAGAAAAAGGCTTTTGAAAGTCTAAGGAAAGTAATGGGAGTATGCTGTTCTCTGACATGAAAGTTAGAAATGTCTGCTATTTGGACTTTAATCATAGAATAACTAGCCCCTGTATAACAAAAGGAAAAAGGTCTAAACCTTTGGAGTATGACCAAATAGTAAACCCCTTCCACATACACCTGTAAAGTTTTCTAGCAGAAGGCTTCTGTGAAGGGGTTAAAATATGGATAACATTGTACAAAAGCCTGGAATTCCTGGCCAGCAATGGAATTGGAAAAAAAACAAGTGGTCAGACTCAGAGATTTGATATTCAGGTGAGGATTGCTGTATGGATGGGAGATCGGATCTGGGAGGGAAACCAGGACCAAGTGTTGTGTACACAAGGTGAGGTCTTAGAAATGGGAACCAAATATTTCAAAATCAAAAAGGAATCAGGAGAATCACTCTTGCTTTGCACCAGGCTATTTTCTGAAGAAATTTGGTTATGAGAGTAATTCAAGAGTAAGAATAAAGGAGTCTCAGTGACCAAGTACAGACTAGAGCATCCCTTGGGGACAGCCCCTCCTGAGGGACCAAGGTGAAAAAGCTGCTGCATTTGGTGCTGGCCAGAGCAGTAAACAAGTCACAGCAGGGCTGGCCCCAGTAACTGCAGATCTTGGATGCCACTGACTGATTGGGAGACCACTTGTGTGGCAGAAGAATCAATCTGCTTAACTTTTCCACTAATATATTCAACCTGCCCAGGATGTATCACAGCAAGAGGTTCTCCTGTGTTGGCATTAGACTCCTCCGGGTACTCGGTCCTCCCCATTCAAAGACATGCATCTGGAGAATTTCTCCCTCAACAAATGATAAATAAATAAATAAAATAAAATGTACATTGTGAGAAGAAAGTTCTGGAAAGACATTGCCCACTGCAAAATTCTTACTGCTTCCTGGCACAGTGGGAAGGAACTGGTTCTGCCTTGTTTGTTGATGTACCAGACCACAGACATAATATCCTTCTGTATCATGATCACAACTATGAGTGGCAATCCTGAAAAGCATGAAATGCAAGGAAAGACTTCCCACATCTCCAGGAAATTGATGTAAAGATGATCCTCATTCTGGGACCAGATGTTTTGGGCCATCCTCCCTTTAAAATGTGCCCTCACTCCAGAAGGGGTACATCTGTAGTCACCGTGACCCTTGTAAGAGGAAAGAGAAACCAAGAGACAGGTTAGCCACCAATGAAATATGCTGCCTGTAAATCCCAGTGAGTTTAATAGCATGATACATTAGTTGATGGAAAATGTACCACTGGACAGGAAGAGTCCACTGAAGAACCCTCATGTAAAATCTTGCATGAGGAACAAGGGTAATTAATGCTGCTGTACATCCCAACAAATGGAGGATCAAAAAGCTGATGCAGTAACACCTGCAAGGCCTGCAGATGCAAAGATACTCTGATTAGAGGAAATTTGACTACCCGAAAGGTAGTGCCCAGGTGGCATCCTATGAATTCTAATTTTTGAACTAGCTTCAATTTGGATTTCTCGAAATTCACTGTGACAAGCACAGATGGAATAAAGAATCTCTGACACAAATTAGTGAATCTCTCATGATGACCATGATGAGCCAATCATCTAAATAAGGGAGTACCCAGAATCCAAGCACTTAAGTTCCACTGTTCCACTGCTTCCACTGCCATGCACCTGGTGAACACCTGGGGGGAGCTGTGGTGAGGCCAAAGGGCAGTGATCTGAACTGAAAATAACTGAATCTCAGCGGAAGCTTGACTGCTTGGCTATCCTGGTGTGATAGTAGGCACCTTGGCACTCCAGAGAACATATTAAGGCATCATTCCTCATAAGAGGCAATTTGGACTGTACCATGATCATCCAAAATAATGTGTGCTTGACATAATAGTTCAACTGACTAAGAACCAAGATTGACCTTAGGTTCCTGTTCTTTTTTGAAACTAAAAAGAACCTTGAGTAGACTCTGGATCCTCTTTGGTCTGGTGGCACCTACTGGATTACTCACTTTTGCAGCATCTTTAAACTTTCCTGTGCTGCTGCTCTTTGTTGCATGGGTGAAACATTTGGAAAGGTTTTGTACTCCAAATTTTGAGTGCATTGAAAAGGGATAAAACAGCCTCTGAGTATCACATTTAGCATCCAGGATTCATAAGTGATGGCCAATCAAGAGTGAGGGTGCAGAAATAAGCACCCCCACCCCAAATGCCTCCAGAGCAAAACAATCGGACAAATCTTCAGGAGTACTGAAAGGGTTTGTCAGTGAAGAAACCTTGAAACCATTGGTTTTATAGACTACCTCTGTATCTCCAGTAACCTCCATTGGAATTACTCCCTCTGTTGGGGGGGGGGGCTTTCTCCAGGAGTGTCTAGGGCAAAAGTCAAAGACTTATGAAATCACAAGCATTTCCCATCCATCTGGTTATGCAAAAAGGACCTTTACTGGGGGTGGAGTTCTGACGTAGACACAGTTTTGCCATCCTGCTCACGCCTGGCAAGGTTATCCCTAACCTTGGATCAAAACAAAATGGATCCATCAAAAGGGGTATTCAGGAAGGATATTCTTGCAGTTTTCCACAAAGTTACACAGATGTATGCAAATATGGCAATGAATAGTAATGCCAGTACCTACTGTCTCTACATGCCATCTGCTGCATTGGGCAAAAATTGCATGGACACTCTGGAAATGGATTACATGGTAGCCAACTACAATTCCACCTTTCTGGCACCTAAAAGGAATTAGTCAAGTCTCTCTGCAATCTATTCAAATGAGCCATGAAGTCCAGTATATGGAGGGCAAAAGGCACTCATTCCCAAATGTGTCTACAGCCCTAGACTCCTTGTTCAGGGGATGGGCAGAAAAACTTTCCTCAGAAAGTTCATTTTTAGTGGCCGCCACCACCATGACAGCATCTGTCGCAGGTCCCTTACTCCAGTGGGCTCTGTCTTTGGCAGAAACTAAAATCTTGTCAAGTTTGCGAAGTGTAGGTTCCACCACATCCAGTGGGACAAGTTGACTAGTCTGCAGGGGGAAGCACCCAATATGTAGATGGGCAAGCACCAAAGGCCTTGAGGAACATCAACTCCTCCCTGGAAGGAGTGTCAGTGGACCAATTTCCCATCTGTCTAAACATTTCTATGAGTTCTCCAAAGGAGATGCCTTTGAGAAGAGATCTAGGGGACCCTTTACCCTCATTGAGGTTAGTGTCTTCAATGAGGTATTCCTGTGGAGAATCCAAGTGCCTCTTGCATTTGTGCTTCCTATGCTCCTCCACACTGGGAGTATCTAGGGCAGAACTGGAAGCAGTGGTGGAGCCTGAGACTCACATTTGCTTGAGGCAGGTTGGTGCTAGCTGTCCTGAAGACAGAAGGTGATAGGAAGCTGAAGCTTCTGAAACAGCAGAGGCTCTGGGGGGATCAAAGTAAGAATGGGTCACCCCTCATTCAAATTGGAAAGGACCTTCTAGAATGCCTTGAATGTTGATGCTGAAGCCAGTCTCAATGAAGATCTCACTGAGCTCAAGGACATCATCAGAAGCTCCTCTCAAGACACAGCCCAACTCAGATCCAAGGCCAGCACCAGTGCAGAGCTGTTGAAGGCCAATGCTCCAAGGGGCAGAGTGAGCTGTGACAATCTTGGAGTATTCTCTGTACCCTGACACTGATCTTTTAATCTTGGACTCACCCAGATATGAAGTCATGTGGGTTAAGCACGTGGCCATCTTAACACCATTATTGACCTCTGGGCAAAGATGTGTACCGGGGCCCCTACCTACACAACCACTCACAGGATTAAAAATGAAAATGGGGCATTTTACACACACACACAAAATCCAGATGACACTTACTTGTTGAAGTGGAACTGTGGAAGCAGCAGCAACGAATGGAAGTTAAATTCCATGTGGTAGGAAGAACAGGTGACGCATGTACAGACGCAACTTTTAGGAAGGCTGCCATTGTGTTCAGATAATTGACATTTTAGGAAGGCTGTGTTCGGATAATTGATGTTTCAGATGATCAACGCACTATTGTGCAACACTTTCTAATATTTATAATTTTCAGAATTCTTCAAATATTTATAATTTAGTAGAGTGCAGTACTTATTTATTTATTGACAGCCAAGTCACAACATGCATAGATTAGCATGGGCCCCTATGCTCATGGGGCCGCCGGGAAACTGCCCAGTGTGCCCATGTATTAAGGAAACATACCCAGGTTGTTCTACTCCAACAAGGGGGCCACATGGGATACACCAAGATTCACAAGGTTCCGATCAGTGGAGAAGATACCAAAATGGGGGTGGTTGGACTATTCTCAATATCCTCAAAGTAGGGGTTTGGAGAAGAACCCGTAATTCATCTGAGTCTTCAGAAAGGCCCTAATCATTCTATCCACATCTATTTCAGAGAGGTTCCACAAAGACCACATTGGCCAAAGTGAAGATGCCATCAAGGGTGTCCTGGAGGATCAAAGACCATGTCTCTCCAATGGGAGAGTCATGGATCAGATCTGTAGTATGGACAGTTCTGGCAAAAATACAGAGTCCAGTAAACAAGAAACTGTCAAGGACTGGATCTGAGCCTGACATGACCCTGGCATCAAAAAGGAAATAATAGATGTGAAGATTGTGGGATCTTTGGAACAGGGCTTTGAGCTCCAGAAGGGTCCAAAGACCTCTTCCTCAACTACCTGGATCCATCTTTGGATGGATCTCTGTCTTTGCTTTTTCTTTGAGCTTCTCCATCCTAGATGTCTATGAAGACTTATCCCAGGATTTTTTGGGAAAAGGGGAACCAGAATGAGAAACAGCCAAATCTCCCCCTGTGTCAGGAAGCAAGTCCTTCAGAATTAGCTTCAAATATCGGTCTGAAAGATGAGCAATTTTCAAGGGCCTTATTAAAATGGGCTGGCCCCAAACAATAAATGCACTTTTCCTGTGCATCTTGCAGCAGGATCTTGTGGCCAAAGGCCATGCAATTTTTGAAACCAGATACCTTGTCAGCCATATCAGAACACCTAAAAACAAACCAAGAGCAAGGCAAAAAATACAAAAGCAGACAATATAAGTATACAGTTATCTAAAATTGTATTTTATTTATTTTTACACAACCCCTCTAGAAGCAAGAAAGAAAGAGAGGAGGAAGGGTGGGAAGCCACCAGCTACCTGTCATGGGGGAGAAAAGAATTAAGTAAAGCCTGTCACAACAGGTAAGGATAACAACAACTATTGAAATCCTTTCCTGCAAAGGACCAAAGTTTAAATAACCTGATGAAAAAACATAATCTAGCCCTGAGCCTTTGTGGCCATGTCTGTCTCTTAGCACTTGAAATGAAATCTGAAGGACTGTTTAGGTGATGCTGCATTATGGGAAGAGAAGGTGCCTGAACCTTGGAGTTGAGAGCATAAAAATCGCTGGCATTGGATCCATCTGGATCCGATATACTCAACTGTTGAGGTGAATGGAAAAGAAAATATCAGATCTATACTTATGACAGAGAAAATCAAGGGGAAGTGGTTGCATCTCTATTTTTAGAATTGTAAGGATGTAGCTAGCAAGTTAGGCTTGGTGCACGGCAAGCAAGTAGGTTGATCCAAAAAACAAAAAATGCCAGCACCTTGGAGAGTCAAACAGAAAGGTTTATTTTAAACTTCAAAAAGCTGGTGATTAGACCGGTTTCAGCTAAAAGCTTTCCTCAGTAATACTTCAATGAATTTACAAGAAGCCCTTATATAGCTGTGGAATTTCTAAAATTCATGACATCATTTCCTGTAATTAATTAAGTATATTTTATGATAGTGAATTATCATCAAAAACACATGGTAAAATTATAATCTGCCCATATGCTGGTATGCCAAGATAAGACAAAACTCCTGTGGAAAAATTTTTAAATTAAGAAAACAAAAGAATAGAAAATGTAATGTTATACAATAAGAATAAAATTACTTACTGCAAACTTATAATTTGTCATTTAGTCCTGGGGGAAAAAGTCCCCCTAATTTAATAATCCACCTTCTTTCCTTTGTATTAAGAATGTCATGCCATCCTGATTTAAAGTACGATCCCCACAATGCGATCAATGATAGTAAAAGTAAATCGTGCATTTAAATGTTTAGTTGAGTGTTTATACAGTGCATTGGTCATTCTGTGGTTTCTGATGTCCCCCAAGTGCTCCGAAATTCTAATGCGGAACTGCCTGGATGTCTCGGGGATGTAAAATGCCTGGCATGTGCAGGTGGCTAGATAAATTATCCAGTCAGAACTACAATTTCCGAAGAAGTTGATGTCATATACCTGACTCGTGTTTTTGCTGGTGAAGCTCATGGTTTTGAAAATGTAATTGCAAAAGCTGCAATGGCCACATGGGAAGTTCCCAATCAACTTGTCCCCAGTGAGTGTCCTTTGTGTAAATTTGTCCTGCTTGATTTTGGATGTTTTTTTGTAATGAGAAAAATGGCTGCATAGGGATTTCCCCTTTCTATAGGAGAAGTAACAACGTTCTCCTAAGTAATTTTCTAAGAGGGGGTGCGAGTTGAGTATATTCCAGTGGTTATTGACAATGTTGATAAGATTTTTGCTGTTACGACCATAGGTAGTGACCAATCTGCATACTTCGGAATCATCTTTAGCCTTTCCTTTCTTATATTCCAATAAGGATTCTCTAGGTATGGAATTACAGGTACACACTGCTGAGTTTATGATTTCTGGTGAGTATCCTCTAGACAAAAATCTGTTGGTTAGGTCTTCTTGATATTTGGTAAGATCTTCATGTGAGGAACATATTCGTCTTATTCTCATAAATTGAGATTTTGGAATGTTTTTTGTAATATGTTTTGGATGGAAACTTTTGGCATGTAGGAGAGTATTATACTGGGGAAATTTTCTATGTATAGATGTTGATAATGTGTTGTCCATCTGTCTTTTGAGATGGACATCCAAAAAATTAATCTCATTGAGATGATGTTCTTCCGTAAATTCAATCCCCAAATATTGCCATTAAGGTATTCCAAAAATTCAATTAGATATTCCTGTCCTCCTTTCCAAACCATCCAACAGTCGTCAGGTATCTCCTCCAAATGTCGATTTCTGGTAAATATATATTGTGCATGTGATCATATATAATGGTTTCCTCTATGTATCCCATAAACAAATCCATATATATGAAGGAGGCTCCATGGCTGTTCCCTGTAATTGCCAGTAGCAATTCTGTTGGAAATAGAATACATTTTTGGTCCAAGATGTGTTCCGCCATGCATAATATTAGTGTATTCATTCCTGGAGGTATAAATCAGCTTTTGTAGCCAAAATTCCAATGCCATCAGGCCAGCCCAATGAGGGATGCTGGTATATAAAGAAGAAAGCGTCCAAAGTGCACATGAGCCAATCCGAATCCAACTGTGTATCGGTGACAATATTCAGAAATTCGGTGGTGTCCTGTATTCTAGCAGAATAAATTTCAACAATGGTTTTAGCTTTTCCGTGAGAAAGGCTGAAAGGGTTCCGTTAGTGAGCCAATGCCCGATACAATTGGTCTGCCCGGTGGTTGTTCCAAAGATTTATGAATCTTGGGTAGAAGGTATAGATATTGTTTGGCAGGATCTTTAACTGTAAGATGTTTCTTAGTTTTTTCTGAAATAATACCATTTTCTACTGCCTCTTCCAGAAATGACATGATTTCATTTTTAAAGCCAGATGTTGGATCAATATCCATCTTCATATAGTGGTGGTGATTGGATAATTGTCTATTTGCTTCATACAAATAGTAATCATTGTCCATAACCACAACCGCACCCCCCTTGTCTGCTGGGATGATAACAATATCTTGGTTGTTTTTGAGTTGTGTGAGCGCAAGCTGTTCCTGTTTGGAAATGTTTTCTCGTGACAAAGAGGACTACCTCAAGGGTAGACAATTCGAATCACAGAAGGGTGTCAGGTTTGCCCAAGGCACTAGACATGTGCCTTCTAATCGAAAGAAAAGACCTAGATCTATTCTTAAGAAAACGGGCTCAAATTATATCACATCTGGGGAGGAATCTTCCACTACAGATACAGACATCTCCACAGTTGGGGACTCTCCAAATGCCAAAAGGGGTAGAACATCACCACACCCTTTAGGGGTAAGAAACATAGAGCCGGAAGAAAACATAGGGGTTACAAGTCTGGAAGAACTTTTCATGACAGTGATAAAATAAATCAATACTATACGAATGTACACAATATTTCCAAACATGTTTTAACTGAGGAACAGCAAACACTTTTGAATAAAGGACTCGGTTTTATCCCAGGTTTCTTTATTGATGAGAGTACTTTTGTATCTGACATTTTAGATTTTTGTAGAAAGATTAATCTAAAAATATTCTTTCAGCAGCAGGACCAACATACAGACACTCAAAGATCAACTGAATTTAAATTTCATAAATCCACTTTCACACCCCCAATGGACAAGCATGTCTCTGTGTTTCAACAGGCTGTTCTTAAAGATTTACATTTCCATTACAGCTCTCCAGATATCATGCACTTAACATTTCCAAACAGGAACAGCTTGCGCTCACACAACTCAAAAACAACCAAGATATTGTTATCATCCCAGCAGACAAGGGGGGTGCGGTTGTGGTTATGGACAATGATTACTATTTGTATGAAGCAAATAGACAATTATCCAATCACCACCACTATATGAAGATGGATATTGATCCAACATCTGGCTTTAAAAATGAAATCATGTCATTTCTGGAAGAGGCAGTAGAAAATGGTATTATTTCAGAAAAAACTAAGAAACATCTTACAGTTAAAGATCCTGCCAAACAATATCTATACCTTCTACCCAAGATTCATAAATCTTTGGAACAACCACCGGGCAGACCAATTGTATCGGGCATTGGCTCACTAACGGAACCCCTTTCAGCCTTTCTCACGGAAAAGCTAAAACCATTGTTGAAATTTATTCGTGCCAGAATACAGGACACCACCGAATTTCTGAATATTGTCACCGATACACAGTTGGATTCGGATTGGCTCATGTGCACTTTGGACGTTTCTTCTTTATATACCAGCATCCCTCATTGGGCTGGCCTGATGGCATTGGAATTTTGGCTACAAAAAGCTGATTTATACCCTCAGGAATGAATACACTAATATTATGCATGGCGGAACACATCTTGACCAAAATGTATTCTATTTCCAACAGAATTGCTACTGGCAATTACAGGAACAGCCATGGGAGCCTCCTTGGCCCATATATGGATTTGTTTATGGATACATAGAGGAAACCATTATATATGATCACATGCACAATATATATTTACCAGAAATCGACATTTGGAGGAGATACCTGGACGACTGTTGGATGGTTTGGAAAGGAGGACAGGAATATCTAATTGAATTTTTGGAATACCTTAATGGCAATATTTGGGGGATTGAATTTACGGAAGAACATCATCTCAATGAGATTAATTTTTTGGATGTCCATCTCAAAGACAGATGGACAACACATTATCAACATCTATACATAGAAAATTTCCCCAGTATAATACTCTCCTACATGCCAAAAGTTTCCATCCAAAACATATTACAAAAAACATTCCAAAATCTCAATTTATGAGAATAAGACGAATATGTTCCTCACATGAAGATCTTACCAAATATCAAGAAGACCTAACCAACAGATTTTTGTCTAGAGGATACTCACCAGAAATCATAAACTCAGCAGTGTGTACCTGTAATTCCATACCTAGAGAATCCTTATTGGAATATAAGAAAGGAAAGGCTAAAGATGATTCCGAAGTATGCAGATTGGTCACTACCTATGGCCGTAACAGCAAAAATCTTATCAACATTGTCAATAACCACTGGAATATACTCAACTCGCACCCCCTCTTAGAAAATTACTTAGGAGAACGTTGTTACTTCTCCTATAGAAAGGGAAATCCCTATGCAGCCATTTTTCTCATTACAAAAAAACATCCAAAATCAAGCAGGACAAATTTACACAAAGGACACTCACTGGGGACAAGTTGATTGGGAACTTCCCATGTGGCCATTGCAGCTTTTGCAATTACATTTTCAAAACCATGAGCTTCACCAGCAAAAACACGAGTCAGGTATATGACATCAACTTCTTCAAAAATTGTAGTTCTGACTGGATAATTTATCTAGCCACCTGCACATGCCAGGCATTTTACATCGGCCAGACATCCAGGCAGTTCCGCATTAGAATTTCGGAGCACTTGGGGGACATCAGAAACCACAGAATGACCAATGCACTGTATAAACACTCAACTAAACATTTAAATGCACGATTTACTTTTACTATCATTGATCGCATTGTGGGGGATCGTACCTTTAAATCAGGATGGCATGACATTCTTAATACAAAGGAAAGAAGGTGGATTATTAAATTAGGGGGACTTTTTCCCCCAGGACTAAATGACAAATTATAAGTTTGCAGTAAGTAATTTTATTCTTATTGTATAACATTACATTTTCTATTCTTTTGTTTTCTTAATTTAAAAATTTTTCCACACAGGAGTTTTGTCTTATCTTGGCATACCAGCATATGGGCAGATTATAATTTTACCATGTGTTTTTGATGATAATTCACCATCATAAAATATACTTAATTAATTACAGGAAATGATGTCATGAATTTTAGAAATTCCACAGCTATATAAGGGCTTCTTGTAAATTCATTGAAGTATTACTGAGGAAAGCTTTTAGCTGAAACCGGTCTAATCACCAGCTTTTTGAAGTTTAAAATAAACCTTTCTGTTTGACTCTCCAAGGTGCTGGCATTTTTTGTTTTTTGGATCTCTATTTTTAGACCTGTCCAAAGCATATGATACAGTTTCACATTCAGCCCTATTGCTTAGACTCAATGAACTATGCCTCACAAAAAATACAATCAATTGGTTTTAAAAGTAACCCCAGCCATTAAACACAGCATGTACTAGGGTTGATGAGTTGTCAGCTCAACAAACATTCCATATGCCACAGGGATATTATTACCTTTATTCTTAAAATGAAATAAAATGCATATCCTCTCTCATGCAGTAAAACTAATCAAATCTGTGGGTAACTATGTACTAATATGTGCTGCCTCTCTTCAATCAAACATCTCCAAGATAACCTGTAGTACTCCTTTGCAAAACTGCTGAAAAAGCGGACTGCACACAATAGGAGAGCTGGTAAACACAGCTTTAATGTTACAAAAACTGATACAAATAATATTAAAATCCAGATAGTAGTAAGCGCTTTCGGCAAGTTAAAGTAACCCGCCTTCATCAGACAAACCACGAGATTGCAAGAGATGTCTTATACTATACAATTAAAAACAGTAGACCTATCATGTTAAAGTGCATTGCTAAATGAAAAAAGCTCCATGACAACCTTAAAAGGCCATAACTTCAGGATATAGGATAAAAACAAATAAATCATCGTTACTAAATGCTAGTAGATAGTGCAATAAATATAAACAAAAACAACTGTGTGACAGTTGATTACATACGTTTCAAGTTAGTGTTTAAAAATGTCATATTGCACTACACCATAAGAAAAGCGTGTGTGAGTACCAAATGCCAATACAATACTCAAACTAAGTGAAGCTTGCAGGTTTTGATGCCAAACCGAAAACACCCCTAATGCGATGTCTAAACTGAGATGTATTAGCTTCAATAAATTACTTAAATCACAAATGCATGTTGCTTGGGTTATGAAAAACAAATATACACGTCACAATACATAAATGCCTTTGTCAGAACAAACTTAAACTTTTGAGGTACGGCACGACTAGAATAAACATACTGGACAGGCTAAAAAACAAACAGCCCCAACCATTGTTTTGCAGCAATTATGTTGCGTGACTAGCCTGCGCAAAACCATATGTACACAGGTACGAATGTAAAAAAGAACTGAATAACACTTGAAATGAAAAAGTTCTTATACACAATGATCCAACCAACCTGTTTAAAACCTATTATGTATACCAATTATTGATAATAATAGAAATATCAATAAAGATGGCCGAATACACCAAATCCATAATCATAGCAGATTTGATTATGAGTCATTACCACTATATGGCACTTAAAATAGTAGGGATCTTAGACTCAATATTCAGGCCAACCTGTTTAAAACCTATTACATGTAAACAATTGTTAATAATAGTAAAATATCCATGGAAAGAACTTTTTCATTTCAAGTGTTATTCAGTTCTTTTTTACATTCGTACCTGTGTACATATGGTTTTGCGCAGGCTAGTCACGCAACATAATTGCTGCAAAACAATGGTTGGGGCTGTTTGTGTTTTAGCCTGTCCAGTATGTTTATTCTAGTCGTGCCGTACCTCAAAAGTTTAAGTTTGTTCTGACAAAGGCATTTATGTATTGTGACGTGTATATTTGTTTTTCATAACCCAAGCAACATGCATTTGTGATTTAAGTAATTTATTGAAGCTAATACATCTCAGTTTAGACATCGCATTAGGGGTGTTTTCAGTTTGGCATCAAAACCTGCAAGCTTCACTTAGTTTGAGTATTGTATTGGCATTTGGTACTCACACACGCTTTTCTTATGGTGTAGTGCAATATGACATTTTTAAACACTAACTTGAAACGTATGTAATCAACTGTCACACAGTTGTTTTTGTTTATATTTATTGCATTATCTACTAGCATTTAGTAACGATGATTTATTTGTTTTTATCCTATATCCTGAAGTTATGGCCTTTTAAGGTTGTCATGGAGCTTTTTTCATTTAGCAATGCACTTTAACATGATAGGTCTACTGTTTTTAATTGTATAGTATAAGACATCTCTTGCAATCTCGTGGTTTGTCTGATGAAGGCGGGTTATTTTAACTTGCCGAAAGCGCTTACTACTATCTGGAGTTTAATATTATTTGTATCAGTTTTTGTAACATTAAAGCTGTGTTTACCAGCTCTCCTATTGTGTGCAGTCCGCTTTTTCAGCAGTTTTGGTCTTTTGTCGTTTGTTTATTGGACTCCTTTGCAAAATCAAAAAACTGGCTACAACAATCCACATTATTCTTAAATACAAATCAAACTAAAGTAACAATATTTTCACTTCTAACCTAACAATGAACCTATAGCAACTTAACACAATATTACTAGTCAATAATACTAGAAATGAGTTAGTACAAAATACAAAACTGCTGAAAATAATAATAGACCACAGCTTAAGATTCAATCAACACATCTAACATGCAGTTCAAAAAAACTAACCTCAAAGCGGGTGTTCTCCATGAAGTGAAAATATTCCTAACAGAACATGCAAATGAAACTATAGCTCATTCCTATCTAGTCCCTAGTCTCCTGTATGCCTCATCAACTTCCACTAACATGCAATCCCCTCAGCTAACTAAACTGGAGCAATCTTAAAATAAAATTACAAAGTCTGCAAGTAAACACATTAAGAGATCAGATCACTGTGTGGCACTTCATTCCCTTAACTGGCTGAATCTATCTAATCTACTAGCCATTTCTCACTGCCCACAATACTGTTTATTGCCTAGAAAGATGCCTTGCCAACAGCAAGTTATTAAACTGCCCTCCCCCCTGAGAACTGCACTCACTAAACCAGCCCCAGAACTTACTCAAAAATATAAACATCATCAAGGTCACTGTCTATACCTTGTATATGTTGCTAAACTGTTGAATGCTATCCTAGAAGATAGCAGAATTATCTTATCTTTCTACAATGTAAAATCTCTTTCAAAATATACTTTTCAGGCAAATGATTCTGCACTTAGAACAATCCCACTACCAATATTCCTTTTTATTTTAAATCATATCTCATCTATAATTTTCAATCCCAATGAACTATTTAATAATGTAATAGTACTGCCCCTGTACTAATCCCATTACTAATTCCCCACATCATGCAGTCAAATCAAACAAATATTACTAAATTCTCAAACTTTTATTGTAGTAATTTCCTGGTTAAGGGTCTCAAGTGAGTTCAACTGCATGGACAAAACATGCACATACTTTTTCTGCTACAGAGTAAGTTAGGATTTCATGAGTAGGGCAACGGTAGCACTTGCTTTCTCTGATAGCATAATAAGGTTAACTTGGAAGAGGTATGAAGGGTCAGAGACGAGAACTAAGGTGGGAAGGTTCCTCTAGGGCAAGCTGTTTGAAAACAGGAACAAGCCAGGGGTACCTTCTTCAATCAAATAACTCCAAGATGATCTGAAGCATTCTTCTGCAAAAATTGAAAACTAGCTAGAACAATTTAAACTTCTACTAAATCCAAATTTATATGTTAAGGAACTGAAGAACCACACAGTGTGATTTGTTCACTTAATGTGGTTACTTGCAAATTATTATAGTGGGAGTGCGTAGATTCACTGAAAAATAAAGCTGAATGTTTTATTAAATGCTGTATATATTATATTCTGTAGATTTATCGAAACCTAGCATGCTACATAGTGTATTTAGTATGGTGCTCACCTGTTAAGTTATAAAATCCTAAGTGTTGCAGTATATTTTTATGACTACCTCATTCAAATGTAGATTACACAGAGTTTTTCTCCCTAAGCTTCCACTGAAAGGGGAATTTTTCCTAGTCAGACTTCCCCTGTACACAAAGTCAAATAAATAAATAGATACAGGTGGGCACATCAAAGTTGTAAAGACACCTATTAATGTCAGTCTTGGAGGAAATGGCATGAAGAAGGTAGGCAATAATGAGAAAGAATCTTACAACCTGGAGTCATGAGGTAAGATGGTAGGACACAGAGATAGGTAAGCTTCCCCTGCACCAGAAAAACGCCTTCCACCAGCTTCCCAAAATCAAAGGTGACAACTTAGGGAGTGAAGACACACATCGGTATCACTAGGCTCTGCTCTAAGATGTCCACAATTGAATAGACTTCTCAGGCTGACTCAACTATGACAGAACCTGTTAGTGATAAACAATAAACTGTTTAAGAGACCTGTGGCGGAACAGAAGTAAGTGTATCTACAACTTTCAACTGAACTTTCTTGAAAAGAGGTTCTGTGGTTGAATCATCTACCTAAGGAAAGTAAAAGATGTCTCTTATGTGCCTTCTTTTTGAGACATTATACTATTTTATATATAGCAGACTTTAAAGAAAGTTTGAAAGTTTAAAACAGTTTCATGCAGATGACTTCAATGCTGAAGGTAATATGATATTTGTTAGCTGAGTAAACCCACTGGACAAAAAGTGTCTCTTTTCAGAGGCAAACAAGAATCACTGTCTGGTTAATTGACTTGCTCAGATCTGTACAGTAGGCAAATGAAAGCTGATGAAATCAAACCCAAGAAGTGGCCTGCTAACACCTCATTAACTCATTAAATGGCTAACTGCCAGAAGGTGCCAAAATAGATGTGGAAATGGAAGTTAAAAGTGAATCCACCAATTCCAAATCATACTTATTAGCTTTTAAGAACTTTCTCTGCAAATGCAACTGAAGAAGTTCTTTTGCCAAGTCTAAATCACAGGTCAAAACTTTTAACAATTGTTTTGGTATCTTTTGCCCCATGCCGGATTGCTATCAAGTCTCTTCCAACTGGACTTAGCACATTCATTCCCCCATAATGCAAACATACAAAATATAGGACTGGTGGTGAGAGCTATCTGGGGGTGGGATCTATCATACAGGCAAGCCTTGGGCTGAATGTGCCCTTACTAGCATCCAGACAACTAAAGCTTACCTCTACCCCTGGTGGGAATGTGGGCACATGCATCACATCAGGGACTACCTACACCCCTCTACCTGTACACATGCATGCATTCTTTCTCACACAATGACAAGAGTTACAATCTCTGGCTTTGGTAGCCAGAGCCATTATCATCCTCAGTTTTATGCTCATGCAAGCCTCTGTCTGCACCACAGTAACAAGGCCAACCACCCAGGAGCCACCATACCTTCCCCTAGGATGGGGTAGTAATATGCCACCCTCCAATCCTTACCTGCTCAGTTTTTTCCATTCTCTGAACTGCTATCTGAACATTGATCATCTCAATCACAGTCAGAGCTTTATCACTCCTTACCAGACAACTGGAAATCACTTTACAAATTTCATTAACTATTTCAGTTATAACCCTCTCCCAGACAGAAGTATCACCTTGTGTGCCTCTCATGTAGGGGAAGTCTTCCTTCACAGGGACAGCAGTGAAAATGATGCTTTGTGACAGGCTGGAGTAAGCAGCTTCCCTAAAACATCATAATTAAACAACCACCACACTAAGATGGAGAGACTGCTGGAAAAGGAGAAAACCAATGAACAGTTAAATGACAAAGCACACCAAGAAGTATAGTTGAAAACTGACAAAAAAAAGTTATGCTCTTACCATAACGTTCCATGTGTGTTGTCCACCTCGTCCTTTATTCTCACTGGTGGGTCTGATCTGATCTATCAGATCTATCTTGGCCATTTCTCCAGCTTGAGGTCAGCAAAGCTAGTGGACCTTATTCTTTACCCATAATGCATCCCAGCAACTACTTTATAATCTTTTTTGCTCCCAGCAGACCATGGAAGAAAACTTATATAGCACCCCCAATCAAAAGAAATGTGTGTGTAAATACTCACGCATATATAAGTCAACAATCAGGGTGACAAGTTATACCTTCTGAGGCTACATGGCCCTGTTGAATTCCAATTGTGCTATTCAGTCTGCCAGGAGTTTAGGCAGGGGCAGGAGGGAGGGATGTGAGAATAAAGGATGAGATGGACAACACACATAGAACGTTATGGTAAGAACATAACTTCTTTATGTGATGCTGTCAGTCTCGCCTTTATTCTCAATGGTCGGAGACCATGTCACAAGCAAGTAAACTCACAGGTGGCTCATGGAAGAATATTCCTCAGAACCATAGAACCAAAATAGGCTTACAAATCCACTTTGTAATGAGTAATAAAAGTATGAGGTTTTGCCCAAGTAGCTGCAGCACAGATATTATCCAGTGGTAATCTAGACTGAAAAGCTGCAGACGTGGCCACAGATTTAGTGGAATGAGCTTTAACCACATTAAGAAGGGGGTTGTTCTTAGAGTTATAAATGTGGGGTATGCATGTTAGACATCTAGATAGGGTAACTTTTGAGACTGGTTGATCTTTTCTTGCATCAGCATAAGAGATGAAAAGCTGATCCAATTTTCTTACTTCAGAAGTTCTATGTAAATAAAAATATAATTGTCTATGAACATCTAGCAAATGAAGCGAATACTTTCCTTTATTTTGAAAGCTGGGAAAGAAACTTGAGAGATTTATAGATTGGTTGAGATTACTTTCCAACACAACTTTGGGCAGAAAGGATGGGTTAGTGCGTAATGAGAGACTGCCTTTATGGAAGACTAGATATGGGGGCTTAGTGGACAAGACTTGCAACTCAGATACTCTTTTGGCTGAAGTAATAGCTACCAAAAAGAATTTTCCAGGAAAGATATTTTAACTCATAGTGGAAGGTTTAAAAGGGGGTGAAATTATATTAGATATGATGTGATGTCACTTTGGGGGAGGGAACTGGTTAAAAAAAAAAAAAAGTACCTGCACTGCCTGGCCTTGATGATGTCAGTAATTGGGTGACTCCAGCAACCTTTATTCAAACGTGAGAGAATCATTTTTGCTGTTTGGCCCAGGTTTTGGCTGAAAGTCCGAAGACCAAACCACCTACCCAGTTGAAGATATGCACTTACCATAACATCTGATCTGCAAAGAAACCCTGCTGTGGGCAACTACAAGTATCTACTCTTCTACAATTTCCAGTTCAACAAAATTATGTCTCAGTTTGAGGCAATCCAAACACAGGGTGGTGGCAGAAAGACAGAACCCCCCCACTAAACAACCAATGCGTGGCTCCTAGGTTCCTGGTTCTGTAGGCTGGAAACCCAACATAACCTTACCCTGCAAAAACTCCAGGGTTTGGAAATAGAAAGGTCCTTTTCTACCTTTGTAGCCACACTTGCATCCAACTTAATCTAAGGCCCTGCAACCTCCTGGCAGGTTTTCTGACGTCAGGGAGTTTTCATATTCCCCGCCAGATTCCGCCATTTTTTTGCTTCAATACCTGCAGGCACTACTCTGTCCTCCTGCCCGGACGACTCTCCTCTCCCAAAGGTACAAACTAACTTGGTATTTAGCCTGTTTTTTTATTAAACATTATTTTACTGTCTACTCAATTGTCGCTGCTCTGCAAGAGCTACAACTCAACCAAGGGGCTCTCAGGCAGCCTACTGGTCTTAGACGGTCTTTTGTTAATACTAAGTTGAATATAGTTAAACTGTGTTTTACACAGCAATATGTCAATGTTTTCATGCTGACTTCCTCACTGAGTGAGCGACCAATTCACTTGATGTTACCAGTCATAACTGGACTCACACGCATTTAAACAACTACTGGTATTCCTTGCTTAGATAACGCTAAGCGTGGTTAAGTTGATTACTACTTCTGTTCAAAGTACTGCTTTCTTTCTCTGTTCTCCTGCTGTTCTAAAGGTTGTTATTTATCTATGTAACTCCCAGTGCCTAATAATCGTAGAATAGCCATTCCTATAGTTTACATCTGCAACGTGGTAAAGTTGATTACAACTGCAGTTCTAATGAATGTTTAGTTTCACACTTCTTGCTGCTTAAATGACTGTTTCTTTCTATGTTAGAGCGAGGGTCTAGCAATCGCTGAGTAGCCATTGTTTAAGACTGTATTTGCTAGTTGTTTCCCACTGAATTTACAGCTAAATCTAATAACACTAGGAGTATTAACCTGTACATGTTTTCATAGCAGTGCAAGACTGTAACAACAATGTACTTGCCTTTTTACTAAATGTGTCTACGCCTATGTATGTGAAGCTTCTTGATGCATGGTACAGTGTATTTTCTATGCCTCTCCCTCACTGCTTATCTTAACACACCTCTTACTATTATAATTTAGCGATATTTAAATGAAGTGTCTAAGCATAAGATATTGCATTTAACCTGCCTCTTAAACGTGGTTTATCTCTTTTATTCCACTTTAGGAACCCCCCCACTAAACAACCAATGCGTGGCTCCTAGGTTCCTGGCGTCAGCTCCGAATTAAACCCTACCACGGTGCGAATGCACAATCCTATACTCTGCATCAGCTTGAACTGAATAAAGACTTATAGGGTATAAACAATACCCAGACATTAATTATACCTAGCTAGCTTAGAGTTCTGTAGGCTGGAAACCCAACAGTACTTTTCTGTTTTACTGTATATTTAACCTTACCCTGCAAAAACTCCAGGGTCTGGAAATAGAAAGGTCCTTTTCTACCTTTGAAGCCACACTTGCATCCAACTTAATCTAAGGCCCTGCAACCTCCTGGCAGGTGTATTTCCCGCTCCGCTTCGCTCCCCACCCTGCCCCCATATCCCACCCGCCCACTACCTCTAAATTTATATATACATCTAGCCCATCCCACCCCTCCCTCCACTCACAGCTGTCCTCCGATTAACAACTCCTCCTCTCACACACTCAGCCATCCCCCTAAACGTAGCAAGCCCTCCAAATCTTCCCACCCCACAAACTACCACTTATTCACTATCATGGTTATAACCATGTATTCCTTCATCTCTTCACTTACTTTACTCCTTCTCATCTTTATCAAGCTATGAACACCAAACACTATTAGGAATTCCTTTCCCCAAGGCCCACACTACCATATACATACACCCAACACCTAACCTTACAGTTCCTTCTCCCCATACTGCAAAATCTCTAGGCTTTAATCATATACAACCAACCCTCCACTACCCTAGATCACCTAATAATAAATCTAACCTCAAAATACTCTACAAACTGCAAAAATTCCTAGATCACCTAAAACAATGTATTACTCAACATGGTGACATTCATCCCAATCCAGGCCCCACCATTCATCAAGACCCTGCCACCTCAACACTACCCCATACTCCTAATACCTCATCTTTCACCTCAACCTAAGAAGTATAAACAACAAAGTACATAGCTTACATGCTATGATAGCCACACACTCCCCAGATATCATGTGTCTCTCAGAAACATGGCTCAAACCCGCCACAAAGGATGAAGAAATTCTCCCACCTGGCTATAATATCCTAAGGAATGATCGAATAACCAAAAAGGGCGGGGGAATAGCTGTAATGTTTAATAACAGACTTAACATCATTAGGAACACATTGCATCCCCCCCAGGTCTCTAATATTGAACTTATTGCACTAAAGATTTGCCTAAACTCCCAAAAACGATTAATCTAGTAGTTATCTATATCCCACCAGGAAAAACCTTGAAAACCTTGAGCATACTTTAAGTTGGATAGCCGCAAACTACCCTCAAGAAACCATTATACTAGGGGATTTCAATATTGACTGGTCCCACTGCTCCGCCAAGACAACTCCCCACCCAATCAATCTATATGGCTTCTCCCAAAATATCACAGCTCCTACCAGAATTGGTAACGCAGCAAAAGGAGAGTACGATTGACTGGATTCTCACCAATAAAGCGGCTAACAATTATTCTACGGTACCCTCCCCAATGACCTTAGTGACCACCTCGTCACTTACATTATAAAGCACAAGCTTTGTATTTCCAACCCACCCCTACATAAACTTATCAGAAACAGGAAAAGTTCAACCTAGATCTATTCCTAGCTGAACTAAAATTCTGCAATTGGTCTAGCCTAACTACTCTTCCCTAGCCGAGCGTGTCATACTTCAATGACACTTTCCTTAACATTCTTGACTTCCATGCTCCAAATCGACTAATTAGAACTAAGGACTGCATAGCTCCCTGGCTAACAAGAGAAACCAAAGCAAAATTAAACTCCGTGACCAGGCTTGGAATAAATGGAGAGCTACCAAAACTCCCTAGATCGTGATAAATTTCAACAACTCAGAAACTCCACGAATCTGCCATTACTAGAGATAAAACAGTATTTCTGTCACCTCCAGGACAAACATCAGTCTAACAAAAGTTCTGGGCTGGATTTAACAACCTCCTCCATCCTGCTAAATCCTCCACCCCAATACCTGTGAAACTCACTAGTAACACACCAGAAGAGATAGCCAATTCCTTTAACACTTTTTACAGAGACCATCCAGTCCCTCGCCAATCATCTACCCACTTCCTCCCCATCATTAACTCTTCCTCATGACTCACCTCTCTCTCCTTTAACCTACAAACAGTATCCACCTCCTACATTCGAACCCTACTAAAAACCTCCAATTAGCCTCTGATGTCATTGCCTATCCCATATCAATTTTGATTAACAGATCCATAACTGAGGCCATCCCCCCATCTGGAAAATCTCGTACATCATTCCACTTCACAAAGGAGGCTCCTTCACTGAAACATCTAACTATAGGCCTATTGCAATACTTTCTCCAATAGCAAAATTTTAGAACGGTGTATTCACAAACAACTCCTCCACCACCTCACCATCAATAATCTGCTATCAATTACCCAGCATGGCTTTCCCCCATCATAGTACTACTACTGCCCTCTTCTCCTTTGTCGACTCAATAAATAGCAACCGTAACAAAAACTTATATCCTCTTTTCTTGATCTCTCAAAAGCTTTCACATGGTTAACCACCAGCTATTACTCCACACCCTGCAAACCTTTCATCTGAACAACGTAGCACTAAACTGGTTCAAGGACTACCTTTCTGGCGGCACCAAGCAGTCCTATGGCAAAATAGTCTATCTCAACTACTCCCTAACAACATTGGCGTCCCACAGGGCTCCATACTTGGCCCCTTCTTTTCTCTGTTTTATAAATGATCTTCACACAATCATCCCCAGTACCACCTGCATACAATATGACTCTCCACATCTGCTCTGATCTCTCTCTCCAGAAACTCCAAACAGCCACCCAACTATGTTTTGCCAAAGTTGAAAATGGTTCTCTGACCTGAAACTCATACTTAACCCAACTAAAACCAAGTTACTTCTATTTTCCTCCTCTACCACTCCCCCACCTCTAGAACCACAACATGCAAATTCTAGGTCCTTTTTGTCGAATCCTTTAATGGCACCATCATTGAGCCCGTCTCACACCAAGCTATTAGGTGTCACTATTGACCACAAGCTCAAATTTGATATGCACATTGCCCAAACCATTAAGTCAGTTAACAAGAAACTAGGTTCAATGTACAGAATCAGGAACTTTCTCACTCCTCATGCAAAATTAACCATTGCCCGCACTCATCTCCTTTCAACCCTACTTTACGCCCCTATTTTTCCTTCCTCAATAAACGTGAACTCAATAACTTTTCTACCACCTACCACCATGTAGCCAGATTCATTACAGGGACACCATATCGCACTCCACCATTGTCTCAACCTCAAGAAACTAGGCTGGTTAGAACTGCCCAATCTTCTTAAATTCAATCAACTCACGGAAGCATTCAAAATAATTAATCAACCAGACAAAACCCCTCACTGAGCAAAATCCTGACCCAATACACCAACTTAAGTTCCTTCGGTCTTCAAACAGTAATCAAGTATTAACCATCAAATCTAATAACTTGGTATGCTCTTTATGCTAACTCTATTGGAAAGCAATGGAATTCCCTTCCCAACTACCTTAGACTCATGCCTTCACTTAAACTATTCAAAACAATCTCAGAGAATATTTAAAGTCCCACTGGTTGTGCTCATGTCTAAACCCAGACTAATTCCTATATGTCTCATAGTATCCTACACTCTTCTCTCTCACAAGCTATTATCTAGCATTTTACTTCCTCCACATGTACCCTTGTCATCTTACCAACTTAGCTTGTCCTGCCACCTCCTTAACTTAAGCATTTCTTTCCACTAGCATGTATATACCATGTCGTATTGTTTTCTTATCTTTATAATGTTGTACCTTTATTTAATTGTAGTGTGTTTCTTTTCTCATTACTGGGAGCTTTTCTCCCCGGGCCTCTACTGAAAAAGGATATGTATCCAGCTAGACTAGCCCGGTCAACAAATGTAAAATAAAATAAATAAAATAAATATGATGAAACTGAGTTCCCACAGAGGTGTTGGATATTTATATGGTGGTTTTAACATAGTAGTGCCCTTCAGAAAAGCTTTGCAAAGTCTGTGTGACATGATAGGATGGTCGCTGTCTCCTATATGGAAATTAGAAATCACAGCTAGCTGAATTCTTAATAGTAGCTGCCACTGCTCCATTATTAAAGAGCTCTGACAAACTGTAAAATAATGTGAACTGGTGCAGTAAAAAGGTCTACATTGTTGCAGTTGGCCCATAGAAAAAATCTTTTCCATTTGCGTTTGTAAAGTTTGAGCAGATGACTTATGAGGCAACAATAAAATATGCTTGACTGGACAGGAAAGAGACAGAAACCTGGCAATTAAGAGAACTGGAGCAGCCATACTGTCAATTTCAGGGAGCCCAGACTAGGATGAACCATCCTTGACGGATGTGCCAGAAGGTCTGGAAATGGGTCCAGAATCCAGGGTTTGTCCTGAAGACGAGGCTGTAGAAAAGGGAACCATATATGGCGAGGCTAGTAGGAGGCAATTAGGATAATTACTGTCTCCAACAGACTCGCTTTCTGCAAAAATTTTGGAATTAGTGGAATCGGGGGAAAGGTGTAAAGAAGTCCCATAGGCCAGTTGTGAACATGTGCATCCCTTGGTGACTCTCTCATGGGAGGTATCATGGCAAATTAGTTGCTGTATTTGGCATTTTTGGGTGATGCAAAAAGGTCGCAGCATGGCTGGCCCCATTTCTGGAAGATCACTTCCACAACCTCCTGGTTGAGGGACTACTTATGTGGCCATAAAATAGCTCTGCTCAGTTTGTCCGCAATGACGCTGAACTTCCCTGGGATGTGCATTGCTATCAGAAAACAGTGGAGGCTAGCACTCAATGCCAGACCCTGAGAGATTCTTGACAAAGTGGGTAAGATCTGTTTCCCCTCTGTTTGTTTATATACCACACTATAGCCATGTTGTCCAATTGAATTGCTATCATTCCCAAGGTAAGAGAATCCTGAAATGCTTGCAACGCTAAAAGCACCACTCTCATCTCTAGGATATTTATATGCATATGAGCTTCATGTTCTTGCCATATGCCTTGAACAGTCTTCCCTAGAAAATGCCCCCCCTACCCTATCTGGGAAGTGTCCATGGTCACCATAGCTATGGGATGAGGGAGAATGAACAGATGGCCCTGAGACACTAAGGTTGAGTGAATCCATCATTGAAGATATTTTTGCAGCCATTGGTTATCATAATTTTGTGGGACATTGGGAGTTCCAAGATTGACCATTGAGCAAAAAGCAACCACTGGAGGACCCTCCTGTGAAGGTAAGCTAGGGGAATCAGTACGATAGCTATATCCATTTTCCCTGGCACCTGAAGAACTAGTTTTGTGGGAGCATTAGACTTCTTAATTAGAATTCTCACATAATGAGGAGGTCATCTACTCTTCCCTGTGGAAGTCTTGCTATTTTTGTGTGGTTGTGTTGATCTCTGCTTCTATAAAAACTAAACTCTTAGATCTAGCTCAGATTTTTCATAATTGATGGTAATACCTAGGGAAGAACAGAGCTGAAGGACCTAATCCCTTGATTGCAGCAAATTATGCCTGGTTGGGGCAGTTATGACCCAGTCATCCAAATATGGAAACACACGGAATCCTTTGCATCTCAGTGAGCCACTGCTACTGCCACACATTTGGTGAACACTTTGGGGGCTGTAGTGAGAGCAAAGGGCAGAGCTCGAAATTGGAAATGATTGGCTCTCAGTCAGAAGTGCAAGAACCTCCTGGACTGCCTGTCCATTTGAATGTGGTAGTACGCATCCTGAAGGTCTACAGAGCACATCCAATTGTCTTTTCCTAGGAAAGGACGTAACAACTGCAGTGTCACCATCCGGAACAAGAAGTTATGTATTCACCATAATGTTCGATGTATGTAGTCCATCTCACCTCACATTCTTACCCGTGGGTTCAGAGCCGAATATCGGCTCTGACTTGGCCAAACTTTTCTAGCTCGAAGTCTTCTATTGGCTGGGCTAAGCAGGTATCCCATGCTGCACTGCTCCATATCCCCAGATCTAGTTTGCTGCGAACACTCATTCATACCCCATGCATAACAACATCCAGGTAAAGAAGAATAAGTTAAAAGTGAAGGGAACTCCGTAAATCAGACCTAACCTCCAGATCCTCCAGGAAGGGGGGAAGGTGGGAAGGTGGGAGGGTAAGTAAGAATGTGAGGCGAGATGGACTACATACATCGAACGTTATGGTGAGTACATAACTTCTTGATGTTATGTAGTCCAATCTCGCCTACATTCTTAGCCATGGGACAGCGTCCCTAGCACCTACATCCTGGGAGGCTCATAGGAAGATACTCCTGAGTATTGTGGAACCAAAGAAAGACCTGCCCCTAGATACCACGTCCAACTTATGAGTAACAAATGTGTGAGGAGAAGCCCAAGTAGCTGCCGCACAAATATCATCCATAGACAATCTGGCTTGATAGGCTGTAGATGTATATACAGTTCGAGTAGATTGAGCCTTGACCGGAAACGGTAGGTCTTTACCTCCTGAGGAATAAGTGAAAGAGATGCAACTGGAAATCCATCTGGATAGGGTGATTTTGGAGACAGGGGACCCAAATTTGTTTTCCGAAAAGGAGACAAATAGTTGATCAGATTTTCGGAGATCTTTAGTTCGGTGCAGATAGAAACGTAACTGCCTGTGTACATCCAATTGATGGAATTTAAATTCTGCCTTGTTTGAAAAATGGGGAAAAATACTGGCAACTCAATAGATTGATTAAGATTAGCTATGAATGCCACTTTAGGAAGAAAGGAAGGGTTTGGTCTAAGAGAAACCCTGTCCTTGTGAAAGATCAAGTATGGAGATTTGATAGAAAGGGCTTGAATTTCTGAAACTCGCCTGGCTGAAGTGATGGCTATTAAAAAAGCAGTTTTCCAGGTCAAGAATTTTAAGTCACAGGTAGGTGCAGGTTCGAAGGGTGGTGAAGTAAGGGCTTGCAAGACAAAATTTAGATCCCAGGGCATGATAGGTTCTGAGACCGGAGGACGGAGTAATAGAGTGCCCTTCAGGAAAGCCTTACAGAGTCTGTGAGACATCAGACTAGGCTCATTAGCAACATGAAAATTAGAAATTGCTGCCAATTGAACTTTAATGGCAGCTGACGTTGAGCCCTGATGGAAGAGCATAGACAAAAACTCCAAGACTGAAGCAATTGGGGCTGTGTAAGGGTCAATTCCTTGGTTATGAGCCCAAACAGAAAACCTCTTCAATTTGCTAGAATAGATCTTCCTAGTTGAGGGCTTATGAGAGGAGGATAAAATATGAACAACCTCAGGTGAAAGGTGATGAAGCCTAACTAACGACGGAAGTGGAGTAGCCAGGCTGTAAACCGGAGAGTCCGCAGAGAGGGGTGGAATGGTCCCAACATGTGTCAGTAAATCTGGTTGTGGGTCCAGAATCCAGGGTGTGTCCACAATGTAGGGGTGGAGAAAGGGGAACCAGACTTGACGAGGTCAGTGTGGAGCAATCAGAATAACTTTGCTTCCCAAGGATTGCACTTTCTGAATCACTTTCGATAGCAAGGGAAACGGAGGGAAAGCATAAAGCAGACTGGAGGGCCAAACATGAACTAGAGCGTCCCTGGGTGACTCCCCCAATGGGGGAATCAGAGTGAAGTAGCTGCTGCATTTGGCATTGAGGGAGCTGGCAAAACGGTCGCAGCAAGGCTGACCCCATCTGCTGAAGATTCACTCTGCAACTAGACGATTCAGCGACCACTCGTAAGGCATCAGAATAGCTCTGCTTAGCCTGTCCGCTATCACGTTGGACTTAGCCGGAATGTGCGTTGCCACCAGAAACCGTTGGGAAGATACTGCCCACTGCCACACTCGCATGGCCTCTCTGCACAGGGGGTATGATCTGGTTCCCCCCTGCTTGTTCAGATACCACACCACTGACATGTTGTCCGAGTGTATTGCAATAGTCCCCAGAGGTAGAAAGCTCTGAAGTGCCTGCAATGCAAGTAGCACCGCCCTCATCTCTAGAACATTGATATGCAGATGTATCTCATGATCTTGACACGTGCCTTGGACTGTCCTGCCGAGACAATAGGTTCATAGGTAAGTACTAGGCCATCTGCCCATGGGCATTTATAAGCCTAGCCACAGAGTGATGCCTTTCGCCTCCCCATTAGATTAGTAACCTGGACCTCTATCAACAGGGCTCCTGAAGTGATCCCAGGGTAGAACTTATGATTACCCATTCACTCATCAAGATTTCTCTTGAAGAGGGTCAGAGAGGAGCTCTGTCGAATATGGATTGGGATTCTATTCCAGAGTGAGGGGAGTCCCTGGGACAGGAATCTATCCCTCCAGCATGTCCTGTTTATTGTTGTACATAGGTTCAAGTCGCTAGTAAGAGTGATTCTGAGGGATCTCGTTTTTTTGAGTTGAAGCATGTCCATTAGTTCAGGGTTTGACATGGCCCATAGGTCAGGCATAGGTCACCTCTGAGCAGACGGTAAGCGGCTGAGAAGAGCTGGAGCTTTTTTAGTTGTGCTTCATAGGGTAATTGTTTAAGGCCCTCAATCCTCTTAGTGAGGTACTTCTGTGGTCTTTCTAGTTGTTGCAGATGTCTAGTGAGGTACATCCCAAATGGGGCATTGTACTCTATTATGGGCCTAATGAGTGAGGAGTAAAGGGGCACAATTACCTCCTTGGATCTGGATGAGAAACCCTTTGTGACCAGGTGTGCCACATAGGATTTCCTGACGGTTTTGGCTATGTGGTTATCAAAGGAGAGCATGCTATCTACTTGGGTACCCAGGTCCCTAATTACTTCTTCTGTACTTAGTGGATTCCTATCTATGTGGTAGTTTGTAGGTACTTTGTTTTTCCCAAATGGGATTACTATGCATTTTTGGCATTTAGCTTGAGGCCGTGACTTTGAAACCAGGTGTTTGTCTCTGTGAGACCCTTTTGCAGGATGTCTGTGTCAGCTGGAGAGTCAATGATTGCACCCAATTTACAGTAATCTGCGAACTTGGTTAGCCACAGTCCCTCCGCCTTTGCCTGCACTTCGGAGAAATATATACCGAACAGGAGGGGTCCCAGGACTGAGCTCTGCTGTGGGACTCCGCTTGTGACTGGTTTAGAGTCAGACATGGCGCCTGCCACTCTTAACGTGTGGGTTCTGTCTGAGAGCCAATTGGCAACCCATCTCGTGACATAGGGGTTAATATTTAAGCTGGTGAGTTTGTCTATGATTCCTGAGTGTGGGATGGTGTAGAACACCTTAGCGAGGTCCAGATATGCTGTGTGGACCACCTTCCCTTCATCTATGGCCTTGGTGACTGCTTCGAAGAAGTCGACCAAGTTCAGGAGGCAAGATCTGCCTTTAACAAAGCTGAACTGGGTGGGGTCCAGTGTCTGGAGGTTCCCAATGTCCCTGTTAATGAGCTCCATGATAATGCATTCCATGGCTTTGCAGACCAAGCTAGTCAAGCTTATAGGGCGATAGTTACCAGGGTCAATTGTGGCACCACCTTTGTGGAGTGGTACAACTGTTGCTGTACGCCATTCTTTGGGTACATAGCCTGTAGAAAGGCTGAGTCTGAATAGTGATTTGAGATGGGGGGGTTAGTTCATTTTGAAGCTCGTGTAAGACACAACCTGGGATAGCATCTGGTCCCATTGATGCTGTGTTTTTGGCCTTTGCAAGGGCTGTCTTTACTTGTGTGTCTGAGATATCTGGAGCATTACATTCTTCTGGGATGGGTGCTAGCCCCTTTGGTGGAGGGGGGGGTGAAGTTTGCACTGAACTTGTCAGCCAGGATGTTGGCAATGTCGGTTGGTTCAGTGTATTTATGGCCATTATGCACTAGCTCAGAACATATCTGAGAGTTTGCCCCTAGACTCTTGACATAGTTAAAGAAGGCCTTGTGGTTATCCTTAGAGTCACTGGCTATTTTTCTTTCGAAGTTGGCCTTGGATGATTTAATGAGGGAGCGCAGTTTTTTACTGATGTTAATCAGAGATGCCTTCTTATTTTGGGATTTTGTTCTATCTTGCAGGAGTTTCCTCCTTCTGTTGTAAAGTTTATTTATGGCTGGGGTCCACCAGACTGGCTTCCTCTTTTTTGAGGAGTTGGTCTTGATTTTACTTGGGATGGCTCGGTCCATGCATTCTTGAAGGTGTTCATAGAATGCACTTGTAAAGGATTCTGCCGATGGGTCATCATTTTCCATTTGACTGGGAGCTTTGAAACTTCCCACCTCAGTCTTGAGGAGTGTGAAGTTGGCTTTAGAGAAGTTTTTTACCTTGATTTTTTCTAATGTTTTCAGGAATGCTGCGTGAGGGTCCTGAGACAAGGTGGGAGATCTGTAGCAAGCTATAAATTTAACAATCAATTTTCCTGCTGTCAATTACACTTGGATGGTCTCAGATTCCGTGTGCTGTGCTACTAACCTGGAGGTGTGGGTGTTCTTGATGAATATGGACACACCCCCTCCTTTTGTGTTCCGGTCCTGGATTTGGGACCTAAAGGTATGGTAGGAGTTATAGCCTGGTAGTGCTGGGGTGCTCTCTGGAGCCTTGAACCAGGTTTCTGTCACTGCACATACATCGATTTCTTCCATACTAAGGAGAGCCTTGAGTGCGTGCATTTTGAGGTTTAGACTTCTGGCGTTAAGCAGCATTACCCTCAGTTTTTGTTTATTATTGTTGTTTATGGAAGTGGGATTGTCTTTTGAGCCTTGCCTAAAAAAGGCAGTATTGGGGCGGCAAGAGTCTTGGCCAGTATTCAAAAGCCCAGGGGCGACAGGTGCAAGCCGTCTCTGGCGAAGCAACGTGGCTTGTCAAGCATGTTGTCCCAGGCTGACAAGTACTGGATCCCCTTTGAATGACACCAGTAGTTTAACCAATTGTTGAAATTGATAATTTTTTCTTCGTATGCTGGCATAATTTTGGGTGAGGGCAGGATGCTACTCAGAGTCAGAGTCATACCAGCCTGGGCTACATGGTCAGAGAGCTCCTCCATGTCTCTTTTCATGTAGTCCAGGATGGTACGTCTCAGGTCATTTACGACAACATGTACAATGACAGAGTCATATTTGTACTTGTTGTGGAGTGACCTGAGTGCATGTGTTATGTGGCGGATTCTGGCACCTGACAGGCAGCTTACGGTAACCTTCTCCTTGTTCAGTCTAGTGAGTGGGGCGTCTGTGTGCCTGATGATAGAATCACTGATTACTAGTGTCTTATTTAGCCTTAGGGGCTGTTTTTGCTTGGCACACTGACGTTGTGACGTATGTCTTACCTGGTTTCTGTTGTGGGGTAGGGGTTGCTTGGGTGTATGCTTAGGAAGTCTCTGTTGTTTAGGCAGGTTCTTATTTAGAGCCTCCGGGTATGTTTTTGCGTGTTTGAGAGTTGTTTTCTGGTGCAGCTATGGCTGGTCTATGTGAGTCTGGTAATGTGGTGCTAGTGTTGCCCTTCTCCTTGTTACTGGTTGATCCAGTCATGGGTTGAGAGAGCTTAGCCTCCAGTTTGGCTGTCTAGCTGCATCTCTCACATATGTTTGTGTTGGCTGGGAGGAGGAGGGGGTTGTCTGTGTACATGAGGCAATTTTAACATTGCCTCAGGATGCCCAGATTCACTAGCTGGACCGGAGAGCACACCTGAAGCTGTCCCTTGAACATGCCTGAATAGATGGTTGGGACTGTATTGCTGATTGGATGAGTAAAGAGCCTTATACTTCCTGAGTATAGGGCTGAAGTGCAAGCTGTAAGCTAGTGCTAGTTTTAGTGAGTTTTAGTAAGTGCCGGTCTTAAATTACCTTATTTCTAGTGCTGGGTTGAAGTGTTTCAAGTTTCAAGGGAAAAACTGAAGTGCAGACTTCGTGGAGCCTGGAATAGTTTAACCGCAGCTAAACAGCTCTGTGCAGTGCGCAAATCCACGCAAAACTGCACTAAGCGGTTTTTATACTCTATGACTTATACCAGGGAGATCAAAAAGGATAGAAATTAGCCCAAAATGGCCAATGAGTTACAAGTTGCTGGGCTGGGACCACTCCTACAGGGACAGATAGGCTGCTCAGAGTTCCCTCTCTCACAGTGAACAAGGAGGCCACCTAACTATCCAAGTATGATATGGGCAACACAGGAACCTTTACCACAGTCCTGGATTCAGCAAAGGCTGAAAACTGGACTAGACTAGTTCAGAAAGGAGGGAAAACAAGGATTTTTTTTCAGAAACAACAGAAATGCAGAGCTTAAATTACTTTAAATACACAGAGGAGGCTAGCGCACTTGACTGTGTAGCCTGCAACTGTGTTACAGGTAACTTAAATGCAAAAACGACAAACAGTAACTTTTTTCATGTGAAACAAGGAAATAAGTACAGTAAGCAATGCAGATATCACTAGGGATCCACAGAAGAGCTGAAAAGCTGTGTTTTAGGTGGAATTGGCGTTTCAGGGAAATAACAAGCAAACAAACAACAAACATACAAACAAAGCTAGATTCAGCAGGCCTGGATCTAGTCTATGCTACAGCAAACAAGATGTATCAATTTCAGTAAGAAACAGTTCAAATATGCAGGCACTATAAGCCTTTAACCAGAAATTCCCAGCTCAGAAGGGCAGAGTCCAGCCTCTCCTCCCACAAGAGTGCAGACCACAAACCTTCTTAATGTAAAATAACTGGCCTGAAGCCCAAGTGCTTAAACCAGAACTAATACACTTTTAGAATAACAGACACTGAGCCCTCAATCAGCAGTTCCCAACTTAGAAGGATGTCAGCTACCTGTCCTGCCACCACAGTGCAGGCCACAAACCTTCCTAATGTAAAACAACTGGTCTGAAGCCCAAGTGCTTAATCCAAAAGACTTAGAATGATAGCTACACTTTAATCAAGTTACTAACAAGCAGCAATAAATACAATTGAATACTTTAAAGAATGCCTGGATTAGTGTTCAAGTTATACAAACAAAGCTAGGATTCAGCAGGCCTAGATCTAATCTATGCTACAGCAAACAAGGTGTACCAATTTCAGTAAGAAGCAGTTCAAACATGCAGGCACTATAAGCCTTTAACCAGAAATTCCCAGCTCAGAAGGGCAGAGGCCAGCCTCTCCTCCCACAAGAGTGCAGACCACGAACCCTCAATGTAAAATAACTGGCCTGAAGCCCAGCTGCTTAAACCAGAACTAATACACTTTTAGAATAACAGACACTGAGCCCTCAATCAGCAATTCCCAACTTAGAAGGATGTAAGCTACATGTTCTGCCACTACAGTGCAGACCACAAACCTTCTTAATGTAAAACAACTGGTCTGAAGCCCTAGTGCTTAAACTAAAAGGCTTAGAATGAGTTACACCAAGCAGTAATAAATACAATTGAGTACTTTTAAGATGACGCAAAAAGCAAAATAAAGTAGGAAGAAACACAAATACAGTAAAAGCAGATAAAAAAAAAAGAACAATTTTTTTGCCCCCCCACCACCACCCCATGTGGGAGACGCCCGTGGTCACTGTGGCAACCGGGGTTGGTGGAACGAATAGTTTTCCCCTGTCCAGATTGTTTGTGCAAAGCCACCAGCTGAGATCTTGTTTGCATCTGTCCGTGAGCAAAATAGGGTGAGAAAGAGGAAGTTTTTGGAGGGACCATTGAGCAAAGAGGAGCCATTGAAGGAGCCTCATGTGCAATCTCACTAGAGGGACCAACATAATTGTTGCTGCCATAATCCCCAGGAGTTGACTAACCAATCTTCCCTTCGCTTTCCTGAGGGAAAGCAGGGCGTGCACCTGTTGCTGTAAGACTCTGATTCTTTCCTGTGGTAGAAAGGATCGCATATGAACGGTGTCTAACTCTGCGCCTATAAAAATGACACGCTGTGAGGGCAACAAGGCAGATTTTTCCCAATTCAGTGTTATACCCAACTGTCATCAGAGAGTGATAGTAGCATCCCTGGTTTGGATTAGTAGATGCCTGGTGAGGGCGGTACGGAAACACTTGGAATCCCAGACATCTCAAGTGAGCTGTCACCACCACCATACACTTGGTGAACACCCTGGGGGCTGTGGTGAGACCAATGGGCAGGGCTCGAAACTGGAAATGACTGGCTCCCAGCCGGAAGCATAGGTGTCTCCTGGATGTCCTGTCCATTTTGACATGGTAGTAAGCATCCTTGAGATCGATGGAGCACATCCATACTCCTTCTCCCAACAATGGGAGAATCGATTGTAGTGTGACCATACAGAACTTGGACTTTTTTACACAGTTGTTCAGTTGGCTGAGATCTAATATGGGTCTCAGGTCCCCTGTTCTTTTCGGCACCAAAAAGAATGTTGAGTAAGTCCCTAATCCGATCTTGTCTGAGGGGACATGCTGGATGGCTCCCTTTCCCAGCAGATTTGAAACCTCTGAAGCTGCGTGATCCCTTTGACTGGGTGGAACATCCAGAATTTTCCTGACTGGAGGAGGGTCCGATGAAAAGGGGATACCATAACCTCCGGAAATTATTCGTAATACCCATCGGTCCTGGGTGATGCTTTGCCAGGCTTCTGGGTATAACGATATTCGACCCCCGACTGGCTCCAGAAATGCACAGTCGGGCACCCCATCAGGAGCGACGGTAGGGAGAGTCGCAAAAGGAATCGCGGTCTCCTGAATTGCGGGGGCCCCCTGTGCCTCTAGGGCAGCGTCTCCCTGAATAATCTCCCCCTCCTCTGACTCTGGAGGGGGACTCAGCTTGTGCACCAGGAATAAACCACTGTGATTTTTTGAACCACATCTTCCCACCCCGCTGGGTCTTGGGGTAAGGCCTTGAGGGAAGGGAAAAGCAGACCCCTACAGTAGACAGGGTCTTTCCCTCTTGCTCGCACCTAGAGAGGGTGTCTTTCACTTTGGTTCCGAACAAAGAAGAACCATCAAAGGGGGCGTCAGTGAAAGAAGACTTGAAGGCCTCCGCAAAATGACAAAGGCGCAGCCACGCTTGCCTTCTAAGGGCGACTCCTGAGCTTGCTGCCCTACTCGCTCCCTCGGCTGCATATGAAATGAGCCGCATGGAGGAGTTCACAATGGAATTGAGGGTAGACACCTGGGCGTTAACCGTCTGGGCCACCGCCTCAGGCACGTTACCCGCAAGAGTATCTCCTAACTCCTTGAGGATATCTCTCTGGAGCCGAGTAAAATGAGACAGGTAGTTCAGCGACCACAAGGTAAAGGCTGCTGACGAGAGGGTATGCTTCCCGTACTGGTCCATAGTCCTAGACTCCTTGTTAGGAGGATGGACGGAGGAAGAAGTCTCTGCTACTTCCTTCTGAGTGGCTGCCGCCACCACCATGGCATCCACAGGGACTCTTTTGGACAAAAATTCCTGACCAGAGGGAGCAGAAAGAAATTTATTGGGTCTTCTGGGTACGGATTCCACAAAATCAGGGTTCTCCCACACCCTCCGACAGATTAAATCCAGGAGCTCGTCGAAGGGTGGGGACACCCAGGAGGCGGAGGGCTGAGCACCAAAGGCCTTCAGGAAGACTGACTCCTCCTCAGAGGGGGCTTTGGATGGCCAGTCACCTCTTTGCTTCAATATCTCCAGGATGTCGGAGAAAGAAACATTGTCAGAGGATGACTTGGGGGACCCCTCCGATTCCTCGAGGTCAGTATCTGAGGTGAAAGACTCATCCTGGGAGTCTATATGCTTCCTCTTGTACGTTTTCTTTCTAGGGGGGCCCTCAGGCAAAAACTCTGAGGGGCCCTCAGAAAGTTGGGGACCACTCGTGGGGGTATCCCTAGGCCTTGGGGCTCTGCTGTCTACAGATAGGTGGTGATCGGAGGCTCTCACCGGAGTGGTAGGGGCCAGAATGACCGACCCACATGATGTAGCTGAAGATCTGGCCAGCACACTCCTCATGGCCTCACAGGCTGTCCCCCCCCCCGAGTCCAAGGACCAGCCAGCCTCTGCGACCATGACGGGAGTCGGGGTTCCACGAGCCGAGGCACCGAATGGGAGACTAGGAACCAAAAGGTGTCCCGAGGTGTCCCCCTCGGGTCCGACTGAAAAATCCTGAGTCCCAAACCCCGTGGATGTCGCCGATGGGGTCGGAGTTGATGTCAGCACCGATAAGCCCGGAGGGGCCATCGCAGCTGACCTAGGAACATCACGTGGAGTGGAGCATTCCGGCTTAGAAGACAGAGATGCGCTTGGAGGAGGAATAATCAATGAAGGCATCGGGACTGGGATGGAGCAGAGAACAATTTAGCCAGAACCGGTGACTGAAGGAGCCTCTGCACTACCCTATCGACATCCACATCTGAAAGTGTCCTGGAGGACTTGGAGGACAGGGAGGGAAGACCGGGATCTCCTCTCAGGTGACACTGGTCTAGCACTGGGTGATCGGCTCCGAAGAGGTTCCAATATAATTGGAGCTGATGCCGGTTCCATCAACACCGGCACTTCCTGCAGCCCCGAGGACAGTGGAGCCGAGGAGGTCGAAGCTATTTTCATCACTTTCTCCAATGGCTCCGAGGAGACTGAAGGAGCCGGAGATCTCTTTTTTGATTTTGTGGATTTAGATTTTGAGCTGGAAGCAGAATCCATGGCCTCTTCGAACGAGGGTTTCAAGAGTCCCTTCAGAATTAACTTATTCTTTCTTTCTTGGAGCAACTGGGAACTAAAAGCATGGCAGAAACTACAGGACTCCTGCAGGTGGATTGCTCCCAGACAATAAACGCATGCAGAATTGTCCATCGGTGATGGACATCTTGTAGCCACATTTAGAGCACTTTTTAAAACCTGAAGGTTTGTGCTCCTTGGAATCTTTGGACATCTTGAAGATAATCACAAAAGCCAATACAACAAGCAAGTCACCGCTTGACCGGAAAAGCAACTACAGTCACACAAGAACACCACACTAAGCACAGGAACAAACTTTTACACAACAGTGCAAACAATCCTCAGAAAGTACACACACAGACTACTAGGGCTAAACCCTCTAACTAGAATGGTTATTTTAGACCAAACTCGCCTACGGGAAGAGAGACACTAAACCTCTAATTTAAACGGTTTTAGGGACAAAAACAAACACAGGGACAAGTAAGGGGATGGACTAGGTCCTCTAACTGAAACGGGCCTGGCCCGTTGGAACAGCTAGTGGGACACCACAAAAAAACAATCATGCTACAGATTATACCCAAAAAACATTAAAAGGAAATAGCTATTAAAATCGCTTTTGTTTGTAACCAATTCTCTTAAGCAGAAGAGAAAGAGTACTTAGCCACAGCCAAGAGCAAGACCTCATCCGAGCTACACGAGTGGCAAACAAGATCTGGGGATATGGAGCAGTGCAGCATGGGATACCTGCTTAGCCCAGCCAATAGAAGACTTCGAGCTAGAAAAGTTTGGCCGAGTCGGAGCCGATATTTGGCTCCGAACCCACGGGTAAGAATGTAGGTGAGATTGACTACATTAACATCTTGGTCTTTTTTACCGATTAGTTTAGGTTGCTGTTATCCAAAATGGGTCTCCAGTCCCTTGTTTTCTTTGGAACTAAAAAGAATCTTGAATAAGTTCCACTTCCTCTCTGGTCTACAGGGACTTCTTGGATGACTCTTTCTTAGCAACTTTTGAATTTCCAATGTTGCTTGCTCCTTTTGACTGGGTGGAACATCTGGAAATGATTTGTCTGTGGGGTTAGGAAAAGATAAGGGAATGATATATCCTCTGGATATTATGTCCTGGACCCATTTGTCGTTTGTTATTTTTAGCCACGGTTCCTGGTGCAGAGACAATCCCCCCCACCGGCTGCCTCCAGAGGTAAGCAATCTGGCATTCCTTCAGGAGTGCTGGAAGGGTCTCCCAAAGAATTCTCTGGAATCCTGGTTCTGTGGACCTTCTCTGCCATGTGGGCAGCGTCTTCCATTCTTGTTCTCCCCCTGCCTCTAGGGGAACTTTCCCCTAAAGTGTCCTGGTAAGACCTTTGAGATTTTCTGAACCACATTTTACCACTACCTTTTTGACCTTTAGGAAATAGTCTGGTAGGAGTGGAAAAATGCACTCCAATGGCAGACAAGGTCTTGCCTTCTTGTTCACAGTTGGTGAGCATTTCCTTCATTTTTGGTCCGAAAAGAGACGAACCATCAAAAGGAGCATTAACAATGGAAGACTTGAAGGGCTCCAAGAAATCACAAAGGTGCATCCGGGCCTGCCTCTAAACAGAGATACCCAAGCCTGATGCCCTACTCATTCCATCTGCTGCAAAAGAAATGAGCTGCATGGATGAGTTAACAACTGAATTCAAGGTGGCCAGCTAAGCATTGATTTTATCTGTAGCCACATCAGCTACGGCCCCTTGGAGGGAGTCTGATAATTCCTTAATCAGGTCTCTCTGTAATCTAATGAAGTGGGTGAGATAATTTAGAGACTGCAAAGCAAAGGTCGCTGATGAGAAGACGTGCTTCCCACATCTATCCATTGCCCTAGAGTCCTTATTAGCAGGATGGATACAGGAACTGGTTTCAGAAAGTTCCTTCTTAGTGACTGCTGCCACAACCATGGCATTAACTGCCACTCCCTTTGTTAAAAATCTTTTCTCTTTTGGAGCAGTAATGTACTTAGTTGGCCTTCTAGGAGTAGGATCAATGGTGTCTGGGGTCTCTCAAGCCTTTCGCAAGATTAGTTTCACCAGCTCATCGAAAGGAGGAGTCACCCAAGAGGTTGATGGGCAAGACACAAAGGCTTTCAGGAAAACAGACTCCTCATCCGAAGGGTTGACATCTTCAGCAGGTGATCATGGAGACCCTTCTGCATCATAGAGGTCAGTGTCAGATGTGATAGACTCCTCCAGGGAGTCAAAATACTTCCTCTTGCATGTTCTCCTCGAGGGACCTCCTCAGTGGGATACTCGAGAGGTTTCAGAAGAGTGGGCAGTACCCTGAGGGACATCCTGAGGCCTATTATCTCTGCGGACCTGTGGAGAGGGGATAAGAAGATAAAAACACCTGGGTTGAAGAGGGAGGAAGACCCAAAGGAGATTGTGTGTGAGACTGAGAAGTAGTCAAAGCCCTCCTCATTGCCTCGAAGGCAGACCCCCCCCCCACTCTGAGGAACTCCCAGGATCTGTTGTCGGAGCCAAAGAAATCTCCAGAACAGAAGAAAGTAGCTCCTAAGCAGAGGTAGGAGCTGAACTCACCTGTGCCAAAGCTCCCAGAGGCATAGTCGGATCCGATGAGATCTGAAAAGTCTCAGTGGACCCAACAGGGAAGTGTTGGCTCCCAGAAGTCTTCTGCTCTGAAGGCACAGAGACACTTGGGCAGGTACTGGATCTGTGGAAGGCATGGGTCCCGGACTCAAAACCAACACAACCTGGATATTAGAGTCTTCCAGCTCCAAAGCAGGGGGATGGATTGGAGGAGGAACTGTGGTGGAAGAGGGGGGGTTGAGTCTGATCGGATCTAATCCAACAGTAGTTTGGCCAAAGCCAGTGTCTTCAAAAGTCTCTCTACGACCCTATCCACATCTTCATGGTGGTGATGAAGACACATAACTCTCTTAAACAGTGTGCCACTCAACCAAAGCCCCTAAGGCAAAACAGCATGCCCAACACACTAGTCATAGATGACTCGATAGTGAGGCACACTGACATCCCACTAATTAGGTTGAATAAGGAGAAAGTAACAGTCACCTACTTGTCAGGTGCCAGGATCCACCACATAACACATGCACTCAGGTCCCTCAACAACAGGTACAAATATGACTCTGTCATTATACATGTGGGTGTGAATGACACGAGACATACCGCCCTGGACTACATGAAAAGAGACATGGAGGAGCTCTCGGATTATGTAGTCCAGGCGGGTATGACCCTAGCCCTGAGCAGCATCCTACCATTACCCAGAATGATACCACAGTACAAGCAGAAAATGATTGAATTCAACAACTGGGTAAGTTTCTGGTGTCATTTTAAGGGGATCCAGTATCTGCCTGGGATGATATGATTGACAGAACTCGATGTTTTGCCAGAGGAGGCCTGCATCTGTCACCCCTGGGCTTTTGGATACTGGCCAAGGCTCCTGCCACCCCTATAGTGCCTTTTTTAGGCAGTGTTCCAAAGACCAATTTACCACCGTAACAGCTACAAACAAATGCAATCTGAGGGTCATGCTGCTCAACGCTAGAAGTCTAAATCTCAAAACGAACTCGCTCGAAGCACTCCTTAAATTGGAGAACATTGACATTTGTGCCGTAATAGAGACCTGGTTAAAGGCAGCAGAAAGCACCCCCTGCACTACTAGGCTATAACTCATTCCACACCTTTCAGCCCCAGAACTTGGACCGATGCTCCAAAGACAATGGTGTTTCCATATTCATAAAGGATGCACACACCTCCAGACTGGTAGCCCAACATAACACATCAGAGATACTTCAGGTGCAGCTAACACTGGGTAAGACAGCGATTCAGGTCGTAGCCTGCTATAGGTCCCCAACCATGTCCCAAGACTCGCACTCCACATTCCTAAGCACCCTGGAGTATATTAGGGTCCAACCTAACACTCTCATACTGAGCAACTTCAACAGGGCAAACTACTCATATACCAATACACTTGCCCAACGTTTCCTGGAATTCATTAATTCAAATGCCCTGGACCAGCTCGTTCTAACCCCCACTAGAGGTAGCAACATCCTTGACCTGGTCATTACTAACATGGGCGACTGTTGCTCTACACCAATAGTCAACTCCTCCCTGGTTAGATCTGACCATAAACTAATCACCTTGGAAATCCACATCCCTCCCACCCCACCTCCAGCCCCCACAAAGGTAACCACCATGAAAAACTTCTCCAAAGCTAACTTTGGGATCCTAAAAACAGAGGTGGCTAACTTCACGGCACCCATGCAAATGGGGAATATTTGCACGACTGCCAAATCATACACTAATGCACTGTACGAACATGTACACAAATGCATGGCTCTCGCCATACCCAATAGAACCAAGATGCACTCCTCCAAAAAAAGGAAGCCAGTCTGGTGGTCTCCTGCCATAAACCAATTCTACAACAGAAGGGGTAAACTGATGCATAATAAGGTGACATCCCAAGACTGGAAAAAACTCCCTTATCAGTCTCAATAAAAAGTGGAGATCCCCCATAAAATCCTCTAAAGCTAGCTATGAAAACAGAATTGCAGCAGATAGTAAAGACAACAATGCCTTCTATAGTTATGTAAAGAATATCCATGGCAAAACCCAGATTTGCTCTGAGCTACTGCATTATGGTACCTCCTATACCAAGCCAATCGATATTGCCAATATACTGACCGACAGATTCAGTGCCAACTTTACCCCCCCCCCACCAAAGGACCAATCACAATACCAGTAGATTGCTAGGCACCCAGTATTACTACTGCACAGGTTAAAACAGCTCTGTCCAAGGCCAAGAATACATTTTCTATGGGACCTGACAATATCACTGGGTGTGTTCTACATGAGCTACAGTGTGAACTGGCACCTCACCTGTGTGCCCTGTTGAATCACAGCCTCACCTCAGGCTTTGTCCCTACCGAATGGCACACTGCTACAGTCAACCCTCTCCACAAAGGAGGAGCTACTACAGACCTTGGGAACTATTGCCCCATTAGCCTGATGAGTCGTATATGCAAAGCTATGGAATGCATCATCATGGACCTAATAAACAAGGATATAAGGAATCTCCAAACTCTGGTTCCCACACAGTTTGGTTTTGTAAAGGGTAAATCATGCCTGCTCAACTTGGTCAACTTCTTTGAGTCAGTCACCAGAACTGTGGATGAAGGCAAGGTGGTTCATACAGCCTTCCTTGATCTGGCCAAGGCCTTTGATACCATTCCCCACTCGGGAATCATAGAAAAACTCACTAAGCTAGGCATCAACCCCTATATCACTAGGTGGGCTGCAAATTGGCTCACAGACAGAACCCACAGTGTGAAAGTAGCTGACTCCAAGTCAGACTGCCGACCAATCACAAGTGGAGTACCACAGGGTTCGGTCCCGGGTCATCTCCTGTTTGATATCTACTTCTCTAAAGTCAAGGCCAACATGAAGGGACTCTGGATGACAATGTTTGCAGACAATTGCAAGTTGGAAGCTATTATTAACTCCCCAAGTGATACTGACATCCTACAGAAAGGCCTCACTGAGACCAATGACTGGTGTCAGAACCATGGCCTTAAGCTCAATGCCAAAAAATGTGTCATCCCCTTTGGGAAAAACCTGGTTCCCATGAATTATCACATTGATGGTAGTCCCCTGAACACAGAAGATGTTATAAGACAGGTGGGAACACAGGTTGACAGCAGCCGCTCTTTTGACCACCACATTGCCACTGTGGTCAGAAAGTCCTTCTATGTGGCACATCTCATTACTAAGGGTTTTGCATGCAGGAAGACAGAGGCCATTGTCTCCCTCTACTCTTCCCTGATTAGGCCCATCATTGAGTGCAATGCACCATTTGGCATGTACCTCACTAGACATGTAGGCATTGTATAGATCTATTGAGCACATCCAGCTACTCTCCCTGATATAGGGAAGCGTGGACTACAATGTGACTATTCTGAAGTGAATATTTCAGAAAAATCTGTTTAGAAAGCTTAGATCCAAAAAATGTCTAAGGTCCTAAGTTTTCTTGGGAACCAAAAAGAATCTTGAATAAAAACCTGATCCTCTCTTGTCTGGTGTGACCCTTTGAGAGACCTCTGTGATGGCCTGTTTTACCTGCTGTGGTGAGATGTTTGGTAATGGCTTGGTGGGCTGGGGTGGTGTGAGGGAAAATGGAATGTAGTATCCATCTTACCCTCTTATCCTGCTTGATAGCCTGCCTCACAGAGAGATGGAGGGATAGACAACCCCCAGTTGCCACCAGAGTGGAGCAGTTGGGCAATCCTTCAGTATACTGCAGCCTTCTGTTGGAAAAATGGCTGTGGTATACCTTGTTTTGAGGACATACTCTGCCTCTGGGCTGACATCCATTAAAGTGGCCACCTCTGCTGTGGCTGCTCTATCTGAAGGCTGGTCAAACTACTGATGTTTTGGCTTTTGGAATCAAAGCAAATGATGCCATTTTAGTTCCTGCTATATGCTCTTTGTGAGGCCTCGAACGTAATGTGATGGCAGATAATGTCTTGCCATCCTGCTCACACTTTTGCTTCCTTTCTTTCACAGATAGTCCAAACAGAGATGAATGAACCACCATATGGGTGATTTGTGAAGGATGACTTGAAGTTGTCCATGAAGTTGCACTGGTGTCAACCAGCCAAGCCTGGTGTCTCTTGGCAGCATCCCATCTGGACACCTGGTCCACTCCATCTGGTAAGATATGTATAAGGTTCATGAAAAGATTAAAGATGTTCAACATAGTAGACATGGTTGTTTTCGGTTGCTTACTAGTGCCAGTTGTCAGTAGATTTTTCAGAGTAGATAGGGCTTGTTGAGTCAAATCCCACTGAAATGTATTCACATGTGTGACATAGTTCAGGGCCCTCAATGCAAAAATGGATGAAGCTGGTGGATGAATGGAAAGAGAATTTTCCAGTAGTTCTCTATTCAAAGTCAACACCATGTTGATGGAGTCCAATGCTGGAAATTTAGTCCAAAAATGTCAGTCTTTGGGAGGTCTGAGTATATCGCTGAGTTACCTGGGGACTGCCACGCCATCTGGCTCCTGCCTTGACCTCTGAGCTGCCATATCTTTAAGCTGGTTGACTAGGAGTACCACTCAGGATGTAGAAGGGAGTCTGTGGGTAGATCTGATCATGGGTGGGGCTGAGTGTATATTCCAGCTGGAGGGACCATTCATCCTCCCCAACACCTGAAATGCAGATACAACCTCAAAATTAACTGAAGGCCTCTTTTGAGTTAAAGGATCTGAACCTCCCTTTGGAGTTCTGGAACTGAAGGCAGGAAGACACTTCTAGACTAAAATCTTGGACAGCTCAGTTGTGGGAACTGGAAATGAACTGAGGATTCCCGGGCTGATAGCCCAGACAATGGCAGCAAAACTGAACTCAGTGGATCCAAGGCTGGAGTTGGGGTAGACAACCCAACCCCTTAGCTCCGGGATTGTGTTGGTTCCTATAATAGAATCGGAGTCAAAAGAGTCTGATCCAGTAACCTTGAAGTTAGTTATTTGAGAAGTCTACACAGAGGACTTAGACCCCAGGATAAAGAACAGATCTGAAGACAATGAAATGGAAGCCCGGACCACAGAAAGAACAGAGATTGGGGTAAAATGTGTGGATCCAATCATCTTCATAGCAGAAGGCATTGGAATACCTCATAATTCCACCCTTAGTCTCAAGGACCTCTGTTATCAAGCTGTCCAGACCAGCTCTGGAGGTATGCCATAAGACCTGAAGGATTTGCAGAATACACTGATGAAGGTCTGGAAGGACTACAGTTTTTCTTCTATAATTTCTTTCCTAGGAAGTCCGGTAAGAGTACTGACTCTGGCAGAACTAGCTCTGATGGAATTATATCTGGTGGAAGAGAATACACTGGTGTCCTTGACAATGAATCTTCATACCTTGGCTGCTTTGAAGCCAATGTGGGAGACAACGGATGTGCCTGCCTCTTTTTCTGATCAGAGTCTTTGGTTTCGACATGCTTCACAGAATGTTTCTTTTATTTGGAAGATTCTGTATCTGAAGGAAACAACCCCTTCAGAATGAGTTTGTTCCTCTGATCCTAGAGAACCCTGGGCCCAAACCCCTTCCAAATCTCACAAACTACCATGAGGTAAGGAATCCCATGGCAGACTACACATTGGTTGTAAATATGATGTAGTGGGATCTTTTTTTCCAAAGAATGCAGTTGTGTAAGTTACACTTAACTATAACAGTAGCTGTGATGTCAATCTCAACTTTATTCTCACTGATGGGATCAGATCCGATCCTTCAGCTCCATCTCAGCCATTTCAAAAGTCAGAGGCCTTCAGCAAAGCTCATGGGCATTTTTCCTTACCCACAAGGCAACTCCCTAACTTCCACAGATCTTGTTTGTCGCTCTGTGAAGGAGGTTCTGAAGTAGCTTTCAATTTCAATACTTGTCTTGTTACTAGTATTACTATTTATTATATTTATTGTATTTAATATATATATATACATATATATATATATATATATATATATATATATATATATATATATATATATATATATACATATATATATATATATATATTTCCGCAAGTTGTTTTTCTGTAATTTAGAGTGAGTGTTAGCCCTTTACTTTCCTCTGTTAGCATCTGTTTCAGTTAGAGGACGTTTAGCTCTCCTTTCTACCCCCTTCCTACTTTATCATCCGTTTTTAGTTAAAAAAAAAAAAAAAAAAAAAAAATTTTTCTCCTTATCTTTTCAAAGTTTTTTATCTGTCTGTTTAAATTAGAGGACTTTCTTGTATGCTTGTGTGAGTGTGTATTTCTTATGTTTCCTCTTAGATGTTTAAAATGTCACAAAAACAGGAAGGGAAATCTCTTTTTTCAAAAAATGTGAGCAGTGTGGAAAGAAGATGTCCCTCAGTGAGTCACACACTTTGTGTGTGTACTGCTTGGGGCCTCTTCTCCTCCATGAGTCGTGCTCCATATGCCCTGGTTTCAACCAGAGGGGTCTTACGGAGTGCAAAAATAAGCTTATTCTGAAGGGACTGGATGCAACAACCAGTCAGCAGAAACATCCTCTATGCAAATATGTAGCTAGTGGGACCCAGGGAGCTCAACATATAGTTGCTGAACTTCAGGAAGATGGCACAGGGATGGTCATGTGCAAGCATTTAAATTAACTACCAGTAAAGAACGGTTTACATTGTTCAAGAGAGTCAACATTGAGGGAGAAAGTGATTCTAGTCCATGAGAAATGGTGAAAGAATGTTACAAACATATGAACCCTTGCATGGCTCCTGTATGATGGTTTTGTTTTGACTACTGCAAGTACATTGAGAAGCAGTGAAAAACTATATATTTTTGTTTCTTACTCGCAAAGCAGGATTGATGCCTCAAACTTGAATAGCAAGGCTGTCGAACTGTCATGTGATTATTTTATACCACTATTGTTAGGTTAAGATGTGTACTAGGCTAATAGCCCTGGAGCCTTTACAAGCCTAGCCCATAGGATTACCCTGGCATCGTGCCACCTGATCTTAGTTCCCAGTGTCTCTGTCGAGTATAGCTGCTGGAGTGATCACCGCTGTGAATTTTCTATTTCCGATCCACTCATCAAGATTTCTCCTGAAGAGGGCCAGTGAGGTGCTCTGTTTGACATGTATGGGAAGTGTATTCCATAGCATGGGCAGTCTCTGAGTTATGAACCTGTACCTGCAGCATTGTTCTGTTGACTGTGGTAATGAGATTAAGGTCTCACCGAAGCTGTGGATGAAGCCAAGGTGGTTCATACAGCCTACCTTGATCTGGCCAAGGCCTTTGATTCCATTCCCCACTCAAGAATCATAGAAAAACTCACCACGCTAGGCATCGACCCATATATCACTAGGGGGGTTGCAAAACGGCTCACAGATAGAACCCACATTGTGAAAGTAGCTGACTCCAAGTCAGACTGCCCACTAGTCACGAGTGGAGTCCCACAGGGTTCAGTCCTGGGTCCTCTTCTGTTTGGTATCTAATTCCCTGAAGTCCAGGCCAACACGAAGGGACTCTGGCTGACAAAGTTCGCAGACAATTGCAAGATAGCCACTATTATTAACCCCCCAAGTGATGCTGACATTGTACAGAATGGCCTCACTGACCAACGACTGGTGTCAGAACCATGGCCTTAAGCTCAATACCAAAAAATGTGTCGCCATCCCCTTTGGGAAAAACCCAGTTCCCATGAATTACCACAATGATGGTAGTCCACTGAACACAGAAGGTGTTATAAGAGATCTGAGAACATAGGTTGACAGCAACTTTTCTTTTGATCACCACATTGCCACTGTGGTCAGAAATTCCTTGTCATTACTAAGGGTTTTGCATCCAGGAAGAAAGAGGTCATTGTCTCCCTCTACTCTTCCCTCATTAGTCCAATCATCGAGTGCAATGCCTCATTTGGCATATACCTCACTAGACAGCTGCAACAACAGGAGAGGCCTCAAAAGTTCCTCACAAAGAGGATCCTAGGCCTTAAACACTTGTCCTATATGGACAAACTCAAAAAACTCCAACTATTCTCTGTCTCATATCGCCTACTTAAAGGCGATCTCTGCTTGATTTACAAAGCCATGTCTGACCCAGCTCTGTTAGAAATGCTACATCTAAAGAAATCCCAATCCCTCCGCACCACATGCTCGAGAGACCACAACCTCATTACCACAATCAACAGAACGTACTGGAGGGGCAGGTTCATAGGTTGGTACTAGGCTATCGGCCCTAGTGTCTATACAAGCCTAGCCATAACAATTCCCTGGCTATTTCTTCCCACACTATTTACTTCCCTGGACCCCTGTCTAGCAGGGCAACTGACATGATCCCCGGGGTGAATTTCCTTTCTCCCATCCAATCGTCAAGGTTCCTTTTGAACAGGCCCAAAGAGGCGCTCTGCTTGACATGTATGGGCAGTCTATTCCGGAGTCTGGGGAGTCTCTGGGTCAAGAACCTATCCCTCCAGCATGTTTTGTTTATTGTGATGACAAGGTTTAGATCCCTGGAGCATGTGGCTCTGAGGGATTGGGATTTCTTTAAGTGTAGCATGTCCAACAGCTCTGGGTTTGACATGGCCTTGTATGTTAAGAAGAGACCGCCTCTGAGTAGACGATATGCAACAGAGTATAGCTGGGGTTTTTTAAGATGATCAGCATAGGGCATCTGCTTTAGGCCTGTGATTCTTTTAGTGAGGTATTTCTGCAGCCTTTCCAGTTGTTGCAGATGTCTTGAGAGGTACATATCAAATGGGGTGTTGTATTCCATATTGGGTCTAATGATGGATGAGTACAGTGGGACAATGACCTCCTTTTTACTGGATGAAAAGCCCTTGGTGATGACGTGTGCCACATAGAAGAATTTCCTGACTGTTGTTCATAACCCAGAGACTGCACATGCTATGGAATGGACTTCCCATACATGTCAAGCAGAGTACCTCACTGACTCTCTTCAAGAGAAATCTTGATGAGTGGATGGGAAATAGAAAATTCACTCCGGGGATAACTCCAGTGGCTCTACTCGACAGAGGCACTGGGAACTAAGGTCGGGTGGCACAATGCCAGGGTAATCCTATGGCTAGGCTTGTAAAGGCTCCAGGGCCATTAGCCTAGTACACACCTATGAACCTATATATTATTGAATGTATGTTTAAAAATGTTTGTAATATGTTGGATCTTTTCTTCCTGAGCCTCTGCTGAAAAGGTTTTTTGACTAAACCCAGACAGACTAACCGGGTAAACAAAGGCAAAAAAAAATAAAGAAATTGAAAGAAATAAAGAAGGCTTTCATTTCTTATTTTTATAAAGCTTTGCAGATCATGAAAAGGCCTGTTCAAAATAAGTGCAAGTGCAAAGGTCCAAAATGGAACTTCATTAAAATCTTCCATTTCAGTCTCTGCATGATCTGTACTGTTATTTATTTATTGTGAAGTCACGGGATTACACATTGGATGCAATACGTTTTGGTAAATTTAATTTTAAAAAAGATACTTACTTGTCCATGGTGTTTCCATGTCACCTGGCATCTGTTAACAGAAATGTGCAATCACAGGCGGTGTGCCAACATGTTTTGGGGTCCAGTAAAAAGCATGAAACACCAGTGTCTGACCGTAATCGTAAATGTGTTTTATTTTTAATCACACAGGAATTTAGAAAAAATGGACACATACAAAGGCCCAAATGAAGAGATACTTTGCCATAGTACTATAATACGCTTAGATAAAACAGCAGTATTTACTTTATAACTATATTTTACTAGTTGCCACAAGAACACTACTCTTTCTTCAAGTCTCTGTTCTGAAACCTTATCTTCTGAATTCCCCCAGAAGCAGTGTAAAACATTTGCAGGACTTTCTAAACCAAGAATAATATTATCAAAATGCATGATGTGACAACATTATTCTGGTCTAACGTCTTCCCTGCATTAGTCATTCTGCTGGACAAGTGGGAATATTTAAATATGATTTTTCAGTATGGTTTCACTATTTGCACTTTGCTCTTTCAATGCATCACCATTCCACAGTAACAAGAGAAGACCATGAATACCACTTATTTCATCAAATTCAAAAGGTAAGGCAGACCTCTGAACTTAATCTTTAAGTAAAAAAATAATACAGGCAGGGAAATTCAAAATGTTTGCCAGGAATATAAGTATTGTTGCACATCAGAAAGACTGAATATGTTCTTTCCAACAGTGAACCCAGTATGCTGAACATGTAACTTCTGAGAAACAGGTGGTTGGCATAATATGTTTTATTTGTGTGTTTATCCAAAGCTGTGGAAATTTAAAACAGATATAGAAAACCTTTCAAAAAGCTTTTTGATACAGATATTATGGTTGTACTTGCCCTCTTCCTACTAGATTGGGAGGAAGAAGTGACTTTACTTCCTCAGGATCAGACCCTGTAGGCTAATGTACCAGAGAAAAGGTGAATAACCTTCAAATGGAAAAAAAGAGAGAGGAAATTACTTTACCTGAACTTGAGCAACTTATTGATGATTTGGTGTGAACAGAGGAGAAACAAACAGAGCAGAATGTAGACAGATGTTAACAGAGAAATTAGGAAAATGGGTAGATTATCAAACAAGAAAGGACTCAGGAAATTTGGAAAATAACTGAAGCCTTTAGTGGGAACTGTCATAGCCCTCATTGTTTGATCTGTTTTAACCTTTGTATATAGCTGTAATTATTTTATTCTCTCTTTTTGTGTTTGTTGGTATACCCACATCTGAAATATAGCATAATTTAGACTGTGTACAGAAAATCTGGGCTGCCAGTAATATTTGTAAACAATAATGGATTGGTACAGTTTAAAAAAAATAACTGGATGTTGCTTACTGATTGTCAAAGTCAGTTTTGTCTGGACATTGCTTAATTCTACAAGTTTGTTTTTAGACTTTATTACAGTGAGTTTTGTCACCTGTTTGTGTTAACATTTACTGCAGTGGTATACTAGATCTTAGTGCTTCTAATTTACTTTAAGCAGAGCCCTTCCCTGGCCCTCTTCAAAAGCAATTTTGATCAATGTTTGGGGAATCACAAATTCACACGTGGAGATGTTCCTATGTCCCTTATGGACAGGGACAACCTATAAGATACATAATGCATAGGCACAAATCCATACCATTGTCTAGGGGCCATATATTTGGTAAAATTGGCTTATTTTTGGCTAGGATTGTAAGGGGGCTTAAGTCGTTAGCCTAATAAACACCTATGAACATTTACTGCATTTTTTTCACTTGCTGTTATAAATGATTAGTAAAATTATTATGATTTGTTGTGCAAATTCTTGGTATTAAGTGCTCTGTATTAAAACACAGCACTAACAAGTTGAGCTTCTGCAAAAGTCTCACTAAAGGAGTCAGGAGAAATGCATATCACCATGATGTTACATTAAAACAGACTGGAAGAAGAAATCAAAAGACAGGCCTCAAAGGATTTGAACCCAGGACTCTCACTGTCTTCTGCTGCTGTTGACGTCATTTGTACTGACTTTCATTCTATTGGTTTTATAAAGGGTGTGTTTCTGATGAAGAAAAACTACTCTGATGTTTATTGGGTCAATAATTTAACATTTCCCCATTGCTTGATTCTGTTCTTGAGTCAATGAAACAGTATCTACGGTGTTACTACCTTTTATAAATCACATCATCAGACAATACTCTGTGACCTGATTTTAATTGCTTGCATTAAACTATGCACTTATATTTTTTCTTCAGCAGTACGGACATTGCTGTAACATATAATCTTCTGGGAAAGCGTCTTAAGGTGCATACTTGCATGCTATAAGCATCAACTTAAGCTTTCAAAATTAAATATGAAAGTGTATCTTTTTCTAATCAGCATTTTTTTTCCAAATTTGCATTTTAAGGTGCTGTTTAAAAGTACATTTAACATTTGTTATTTTTTGTCTTAACAGCTGAGTGTTAGGAGCAGAGACCCTATCAATGGAAACCAGCATTTTATGTGAGACTGCTGCAACTTTTTGAGTACCACACATACATGGCGTTGTTGAGATGAAGAAGCAATTCAGAAACATTTAAATGTTGCATAGTGGAGCTGCACAGACTTTATATTTGAACTCGGCTAGATATCCGTGTTCACTCAAAGTACATTGTGCATATATGCTCAGGGTTGCCACAGGAATAGTGAAAGTGTATTTGCAGAAAGCTCTCATTGCAGCTGCTTTGTCAGATGGTGCGCAACGTTACTACCGGGCAAAAAAAAATATATATATATATATATATATATATATATATATATATATATATATATATATATCTACTCCAGTAGATCGAACTTTTTCAAGTTCGAACCACATACCGCCGAGACCATATGTTCGAACTCGTATAAGTTTGTACACTGAAATAAAGACACAAAAAACAAAAAAACACAAAACTAAACATCTATAGAGGGGGGCTATGCCCCCCTGCACCCCCCACCCCCTTACTTAAATATACCAACTCTGAGATCGCACTACATTGTAGACATGGGAAATCTTCCCTTTCCGCTCTGTACGGAGATCTCTACTCAGTCCAATCGAACTTTTACAAGTTCGAACATATGGTCTCGGCCATATGTGGTTCAAACTTGCAAACGTTCGATCAACTGAAGTTGACCCATATTTATAAAATACATATGCAAAAATAGTATAAAACTAACACCAGGCTATGTGTAGCCATAGGCAAACCAACTTAAGAAAGTAAAATGGGCAGGCCTAGTTATCATCATTTACACAGGTAAAGAAGGAAGTTGGTTCTACCAGGAGAGTGCACTGGATGAACCACTATCCCTACTACAAGTCTGTGATCTAAAGCTTTTTCCGTGTCACAGTGAGGCTATCTGCCTGTTATTGTGCAGATTCATGAGTTTAGATGTGATGATTATGCTAATTAGCATTCATCTCATTGTTGTTTCTGAATCACTCAGTTTGGGCAATCAGCAAACCTGGAAAACATTGTGGCAATTTCTACACGACGAAATGCACAAACCTGAGCACCTGAAGGCAGCTCCATCCATGTGCACTCAGACTCTTATTTTAGGGGTTCTTGAATTCTCCTCCTATATTTAACCATCTTCAGATGGAGTCACAGTAAAGCATGCATTCTCAACAGCATACACAGGGATGGATGACTGACCCATTTCAAAATGTAAAGTGCCACCAGAAACATAAAAATATAGTACATATATTTACAGTTTGCCATTCATTGACCAAGTGAGGTGCCTGTTAATGGCTGTCATTGTAGGGAATTTGGGACACACAAAAACTATCTGGGCTGAGACTGCAACTGGTCCAGTGGGATCAATGCTCCACCTCAGTTAACAACTAAATAGGTGCAAATTCTCTGCCATTTCTCCTGAGATCTTTCAAGGTGAAGGACGGGGTAGTGTTCCATTTAGAACACAGAAATGGTGTGAGGAGGAGTCTATGATACTTCTTCATTATCCTCTAGAAAGCACTATAATGACGAGAAGTGACACAATCCTGGCCTCCCTGGCCAATGGTAGGATAAAGTCAAAGAACAGGCACCATCTTTGTACTGTTAATACAGCTCTTTTATACACTACACCTTTAAGCCATGATTGTGAACCGTATGCATACAAAAAGAAGTTATGTACTCACCATAATGTTCCATTTGTGTTGTCCATTTTCATTTATCCTCGACATAAGGGCTTGGTTCCAAGCATCGGAAATGACTTGGCTATTACTACAACTCACGGTAGCCAAAAACTCACAAGCCTAACCCTTACCCACAATGCTCCTCTCCCAATTACCTCAGATCGAGACTGCAGAAAGACAGAGTGAAAACCCAAAAGCCTTTGTAGAGTTCCTATCTAGAACCATATAACAATATCACTAATGAGATATGTCCATTATCCATTCCACCAAAAAACTTCAAAGGCAGGGGGAAGGGAGTCGAGGATAAATGAAAATGGAAAACACAGATGGAACATTATGGTGAGTACATAACTTTTTTATCAGACGTTGTCAATTTTCATTTTATCCTTGATATACAGGACAGAGTCCCCAGCTACCCTAGACCTTGGGAGGACTCAAGGAAGCATATTCCTGAGCACCACTGAACCAAATGACGCGCTTCCCCTGGAGACCAGATCCAGTTTGAGATGAGTAATAAAGTTATGAGGAGAAGCCAAAGTTGCTGCTGCACAAATATCATCCAAAGAAGCTCTACATGGAAAAACTGCTAAGAAGCCTCAGGTCTTGTAGAATGTGCCTTTACATGCCTAGGCAATTTAATTTTTTTTATATTAGAGATAAAAGAAATGCAATCTTTGAGCCATCTGGCTAGCGTCACTTTGTTCACTGGTTGGCCAAGTCTTGTAGATGAAAATGACACAAATAGTTGATCAGATTTTTTTAAATTCTTAGTTCTGTGTAGATAGAAATGTAATTGTCTGTGAACATCTAATAAATGCAAACAGTATTTGCCTTTATTAGCAAAATTAGAAAACAAAATACTGGTAAACTAATAGTCTGATTGATATTGGTCTCTGAGATTACCTTAGGCAAAAAGGAAGAATTGGCTCCCAGTGAAACTCCGTCTTTATAGAAAATCCAGTAAGAAGGACTACATAATAATGCTTTTTTCTGAAATCCTTCTGGCAGAAGTTATTGCTGCTAAGAATACAGTTTTCCAGGATAAAAACTTTAGATCACATTCAGCTGATGGTTCAAAGGGAGGTTAAGTAATGGTTTGTAACACCAAGTTTAGATCCCAAGGTGGGGCAGGATCTTTCTAAGGGGGTTTCAGCAACAGCATTCCTTTTAAGAAGGCTTTGCAGAGATTAGCAGAGGCCAAGGAGGATTATTCAAAACCATTATGGAAATTAGAAATAGTTGCTATTTGAATTTTTATGGGAGATTGGGAAGCACCTGCTTTGAAAAGCGAAGCTAAAAATTCTAGGATTTTATCAATGGGTGCTGAAAAGGGATCAATACTGTTGTTGTGAGACCAAAGGGTAAACTTCTTCCATTTACTAACATAGAGTTTATGGGTAGCTGGCTTATGAGAGGCTAAAAGAGTACGATGTACTGGGGAAGAATGTGAAAGTAGCCTGGTTATTAATGGAACTGGAGAACTGCCAGCATGAGGCTCATAATGTTTGGATGGAATAATTCCTATGGATGGTAAAAAATGTCTTTAGTCAGGCTCAGATTTCAAGGCTGTTGAATCAGATAAGGCCAAAGAAAGGGGAGCCATATCTGTCTAGGCAAATAAGGCACAATGAAGATTACTTTGCTCTTAAGCCCGATTGCTTTCTGCACGGATTTCAGAATTACAGGAATCAGGGGAAAGGCATACAGCAGTCCAGAGCTCCAAGTGTGTACAACAGCATCTCTCTATGACTCCTCTGGGGGGGGGGGGGGTTCAGGGCAAAGTACTTGCTGCACTTTGTTTTACAGGTGAGGCAAAAAAGTCGCAGCAAGGCTAGCCCCACTGACGGAAAATACTTTCCATCCCATTTGGATTGAGAGAAAACTCATGAGGCAGTAGAATACATCTGTTCAGTAGAATACATCTGTTCAGTTTTGTTTGGTATCATGCTTGAAGTTCCCAGAATATGCATTGCTAACAGAAAGTGGTTGGAAGAGATTGCCCACTGCCACACTCTCAGTGCTTCTCGACATTGGTACATCAACAGAGAGGAACCCTATCTACTGACATATTGTCTGTTTGGAGTGCAACTGTCCCCAAAGGCAAAGCAATTTGAAAGGCTTGCAATGCTAAAAGCACTGCCCTTAGCTGCAGAACATTGATATGCAAGTTGGCCTCTGTGGCGGACCAAGTATCTTGGACAGTCTGACCCAGATAACAACACCCCCACCCCATCTGGGAGGTGTCCATGGTCAAGATGGCTTTGAGTTTTGATGGGACAAAGGGGCAGCCTAGAAGAGTGTCTTTGGAATGCATCCACCAAGCTAAATCTTTTCTCCAGTGACTGGTGATCAAAATCTTGTCCAACATAGGTTGATGCAAAATTAACCATTGAGATGCTAAGCAGCTACTGTAGCATTCTCATGTGATATGTTGCTAAGGGAACTAGAGTTATCATTGCTGACATGGAGCCTAATGCTTGTAGGTCTAGATGAACAGTAACTTCCCCTGCTGCTGATTACTTTCTGGACCTGAACCCTGATTTTGTGTAATCTCGCAGGACAGAGAGAAACTGTGGAAGTATGAGTATTTAGAAGCTCTCCTGTGAACTCTAAATTCTGAGTTGGGGTCAATTTTAATTTTTCATAATTGACAGTTATCCCCAGAGAAGAACAAATGTGAAGAACATGGTCTCTTGCTTCTATCACTTGATGCCTGGTAGAAGCGATAATGAGCCAGTCATCTAGATACAGAAACACTTAGAATCCCTGCAGTCTCAAGTGAGCTGCTACTACTGCCATACATTTGGTGAACACTCTGGGGGTTGTGGTGAGACCAAAGGGAAGAACTCTAAATTGATAGTGACTGGCTCCCAGCTGGAAGCAGAGGAAACTTCTGGATAATTTGTCCATTTTTATATGATAATACACATCCTGAAGATCTACTGAGCACATCCAGTCATCCTTTTCCAAAAACTGAAGAATGGACTGTACCATGACCAACAGGAATTTGGTTTGGCAAACTGATTTGTTCAGTACACTTGGATCCAAAACTGGTCTCCAGTTCCCAGTCTTTTTGGCACTAAAAAGAATGCGGAGTAAATTCCGGACTCTATCTGGTCTGGTGGGACTTCTTGGATGACTCTCTTTTCTAGCAGTTTTTGGATTTCTAGAACTGCTTATTCCCTCTCACTGTGTGGAACATTGATGTTTTTCTTGCATACAGCAGGAAGAAGAGAAAAGGGAATTGTATAGCCTCTGGATATGATCATCTGCACTCAAGTATTCAATGTTATTTGTAGCCAGGTGTTTTGGTGCAGTAATAAGCATCCACCGACTGCCTCCAGAAGAAGACAATTGGGCCTCCTTTCAGGAGCACTGGAAGGGATTACCAGAGAAAGAATCCCTGAAACTCTGATTCTGCAGGCCACCTCTGCCATGCACATGGAGTCTTTCATTAAATATCCCCCCTCTGCCCCTGGTGGAACTACCTCCACGTGTGTCCTGAAAAGGACCTTGGGACATTTTCATAGGTTCATAGCTTCATACTAGGCTATCTGCCCAAGGGCATTTATAAGCCTAGCCCATAGTTATGTGGCTTTCGCCACCCCTTTAGTTTGAATAAAACTATGCCTATCATTTTTCTGTGCCTCTGTCAAGCAGTGACACTGAAGTAATCCCTGGGGTATATCTGCGATCTCCCATCCATTGGTCAAGATTCCTCTTGAACAAGGCCAGCGAGGTGCTCTGCCTCACATGTACCGGGATTTTGTTCCACAGCATAGGGAGTCTCTGGGTGATGAATCTGTCCCTCCAGCACGTTCTATTTATAACCGTGTCAAGGTTTAAGTCTCCGCCTTGTGGTTCTGAGGGATCTAGATTTTTTGAGGTGAAGCATATTCATCAAATCTGGGTTTGACATGGCCTTATATGTCAGGCACATGTCACCTCTGAGCAAGCGGTATGAGACTGAATAGAGCTGGAGTTCTTTCAGTCGGGCAGCATAAGACATATTTTTGAGACCCTTTATCCTTTTGGTGAGGAACTTTTTGGGCCTTTCAAGCTGCAGCAGGTGTCTGGTCAGATACATTTCAAACGGGGCATTGTACTCAATCATAGGTCTAATGAGTGATGAGTACAGGGGGACGATGACCTCCCTTGATCTAGATGTGAATCCCTTCATGATCAGGTGGGCGATATAGAAGGTTTTCCTAACTACTTTACAACATGAGTGTCAAACGAAAGGCTGCTGTCAACTTGGGTCCCCAGATCCCTGATGACTTTTTCTGTGCTCAGTGGATTGCCACCTATATGGTAGCTAGGGGTAACCTTGTTTTTCCCGAAGGGTATGACTATGCATTTTGGCGTTTAACTTCAGGCCATGGCTCTGGCACCAGTTATCCGTTTCTGTGAGGCCCTTCTGGAGGATATCTGTGTCAGATGTGTTTTCGACTATAGCGCCCAGTTTGCAGTCATCTGCAAACTTTGTCAGCCATAACCCTCCTGTATTTGCTTGTACTTCAGAAAAGTAGATGCCGAACAAGAGTGGACCCAGGACTGAGCCTGTGGGACACCACTTGTGACAGGCTTTGAGTCTGACATGGCTCCAGCAACTCTGACCCTGTGGGTTCTGTCACTTAGCCAGTTTGCAACCCATCTTGTAATGTATGGGTTTACATTCAAGCTGATGAGTTTCGATGATACCTGAGTGGGTATTGTGTGAAGGCCTTTGCCAGGTCGAGGTAGGCTGTATGGACTGCCTTTCCTCATCAATGGCCTTGGTGACTGTCTCAAAAGTCAACCAAGTTTAAGAGGCAGGATCTGCCTTTGACAAAGCCAAACTGGGTTGGATCCAAAGTCTGCAAGTTCCCTATGTCTTTATTTATGAGTTCCATTATGATCCTCTCCATGGCTTTGCAGATAAGGCTTGTCAAGCTAATGGGGCGGTAATTTCCAGGGTCTGTGGAGGCACCGCCCTTATGAAGTGGGACCACAGTTGCCGTGCGCCACTCCTTGGACGTATCCTGAGGTGAGGCTAAGATTAAACAGCTGTCCTAACTGTGGGTTTAATTCCTCGTTGAGTTCATGAAGCACACAGCGGGGACACCATCCGTCCCATGGATGCTGTGTTTTTGCCTTAGTGAGGGCAGTTCTCACCTGGGCGTTGGAGATGTTTGGGGGCTACAATCCTCCCGGAATAGATATCTCTCCTTTTGGGGGAGGGAGAAGTTTGCACTGAACCTGTCAGCCAGTATGTTAGCAATGTGTGTAGGTTCAGTAATTTTCACATCATTTTGAACTAATTCTGAGCATATCTGGGAGTTTCCTCCTAGGTTTCTAACATAGCTAAAGAAGGCCTTATGATTGTCTTTAGAGTCCTTGGCGATTTTTCTCTCAAAATTTGCCTTGGATGATTTTATGAGAGCTCTTAGTTTTTACTTATAATGATCAAAGGTGTCTTACCTTTCAAGGATTTTGCTCTATCTTGTAGTAGCTTCCTCCTTTTGTTGTAGAGCTTGTTTATGGCTGGGGTCCACCAGGCTGGATGCTTGCCTTTGGTACAGAGAGTCTTAGTTTTGTTTGGGATTGCCTGATCCATGCAGTCCTGTAGGTGCTGGTAGAAGGCATTTGTAAGTGATTCAGCGGTTTGAGTAATGTTTACCACTGGCTCAGGGGCCTTAAAGGAGACCACACTAGTTTTTTGCAGTCAGCCTGGACATTACTGATAGCTGTTGGTATAGGTGAAGATTCCTTTGTTTGTCCGGGGTAAGAAATGCCATCTGAGCAGCTGTATTCAGCAAAACACATCTCTCGTGAGGGTACTAGACTGGACTTTATTTAGCTCACAGAATACCCTAGGCATCTTAAACTGTCATTACATACTGCAGATGTTGAAGAAGTTCGTGCTTGCCTTGAGCCAGAATCAAACAGTCGTCCAGATAAGGATAAATTTGAATTCCTTTTAGTCTGAGAAAAGCTATTACTGGAGCCAGGACTTTTGTGAATATAGACAAGCCAAAGGGCAATGCAGAGAACTGATAATGCAAATTCCCATTCCGAAATCTCAGGAATTTCCTGCAACTGGGCCTGATAGGAATGTGAAGATAGGCCTCTTTGAGATCCAGAGTCACCATCCAGTGATCTTTGCCCAGCATAGGTAACAGCTGTTGCAGTGTTAACATCTTGAATTTTGGAATTTCCAGAAAGGTGTTTAGAATGGACAAATCCAGAATTGGTCTCCAAGTATTTCCTTTCTTTGGCACTAAGAAAAGACGGGAGTAAAACCCAGTGCCTCTTTCCGCAGAAGGAACTCCCTGTATTGCTCCCAACTGAAGCAGAGAAGAAATTTGTGCCTGTGCTTCCAGTCTTTGCTGATGAGGCACATCCGGCATACCTTTGAAAGGAGGGAATGTGTGAAAATAAAATTTGTAGCCTCGATTTATTATGTCCAATACCCATTTGTCGTGGGTAACCAAAAGCCAATTTCTTTTGAAAAGTCCCAGTTTTCCTCCTAGAGGAGCTGCCAGCAAAGCAGAGTCCGGCAGCTGAAGACACAGGTCATTGGGTCTGTTTCCGAAAGGACTGACCCCTGCCCTCCCCAGCAGAAGGGGTAGAAGAACTCAAAGACCTAGAAGTAACAGGGCCCTGAGAGGAAGCCCTACCTCACCTGCCCCTAGAATGAAAATCCGAAGAGGGAAAGACCACCCCTTAGCAGGCCAATTCCTACTGAACTTAGGAGGGCTGAACCTGTAAAATTGTCTGCATAGACTTAGCTTTTTCCTCCATTTTTTCAAAACTGATTCTACTGGAGGGCCAAAAGAACATCAGATTGCAGAGGGATCCATAATTCGAGCCTTAACATGCTCTGACAAGGTATCTTTTAAGCCAGGCATGCCTACAACTGAACTAGTAGCAGCCACCCTGGAAGAAGCCTGTAAAGCATCAAAACCACACTGCAAAGAATGCTTACCAACCTGGTCTGAAGCATGCACTAAATCCTGAAGCTCCTTACATTCAATACCTTCAGCTAAAGCATCTACTTTACATTTCAATTGTCCCAGCAAATAATTTTGATACCTGAGCATATGAAACTGACAATTTAAAGCTCTCATAGCCAAAGTAGAAGAGGTATACAGCTTTTTACCCCACCTATCCAGGGCCCTAGCATCCTTGTCCAGAGGAGCTGGATTCTTAACCACAGAAGCCCTAACACCTTTGGGGCCTTGAGAAATAGTTTCTGGATCAGCCCTAGGACTCTTATATAAGTACTTGTGAGCTTCTGGAACCCTGTAGTATCTATCTGGTTTAACTGGTGCAGGAGGCAGAGAATCTGGGTTAAGGGCAGCCTCAGAAAAGACATCCTGAACAACATCCAGTACAGGGGGAATAGCCAAGGGCCTATGTTGAGGCAAAAACAAGAATTCTCTTAGCCTTTTACGAGAATCAGAATAATCTTGGCCTTCCCATTTGAAATGTTCCCTCATGGAATGCAAAGTCTCAGAGAAAGAAAAATCTTCTGGAGGGGACGCAGAGGGAGTAGAGTCCTCAGCCTCTGAATCTGAATAGGGAGGGAAATCCTGAAGTTCTTCCACAGAGGAATCTGACTCATTGGAAGACTGAACCAAACCCTCCAACTCAGTCTCTACCCTGGGCCTCTTCTCAGGGGGGGGCATAGAACCCCTAATTAAAGTAATCAAATCTTCAGCCATCTTTAACATGTGCTTCCTAGGAGCTGGACCCTGGGGACTAGCACCAGCAGGGGCAGACTTAGACTTAGAATGGCTTTTGCTTTGAGAAGGAGGAGGCCTAACTATAAGAGGGAGGGAACCACCGACACCTGAGAAGCACCCTCAGCCTGGCCTAACACAGGAGAAGCCATCCTGTAGTAACAAAGGCTCCCTTGAGACTCAGGTAAACTTTCAGAAGGTGAAGTAGTCGGTGGCTCTACAGAACCCGGCGTCCGGCGGACTCATCCTGTTGGACCGCAAAGACCTCTCTTTGCGTTTAGAAGAACCAGGCATCGAGAATCCGGCATGTTGTAATTACAACGTTTACCAAACACGAGCCTAGCACAGTCCAACCGATGTTTAATAGTGCGCTTGTTAAAAGTAGCACAAAAGCGACACCCAACAACGTCGTGCTCAGGCCCTAAACAAGGAATACAGAGTGAATGGTAATCCCTATGAGGAATCTGTTTCCCACAAAATACATTTATTAACTTTTTCTGACATCCGTCAATACTGAGGCAGGAAAAAGACAAAAGTGTCCCCAACGGGGTACTTAGCCCAACTTGGTCTCCAGTCTGAAACTCGAAAACCGACAATTCCAGAACGCGAGCGGCACTTACCAAATGCTGCTTCTGCTTAGGACCACGCGGCAAGAAAGACTGAGGATATGGCGTCGGTCATGCGCATTTGTACTGACACGTACTGACGTCAGTCTCGGGCGCCGATGACCGACGCCGGTTCTAGCCCTTTGGTATTCGAGCCGATTGTGGACAGTGGACTACCCATATGTCAGGACTGCAGCAATGGGAGACGAAGAACATCTGTGGAAGTATGAGTATTTAGAAGCTCTCCTGTGAACTCTAAATTCTGAGTTGGGGTCAATTTTAATTTTTCATAATTGACAGTTATTCCCAGAGAAGAACAAATGTGAAGAACATGGTCTCTTGCTTCTATCACTTGATGCCTGGTAGAAGCGATAATGAGCCAGTCATCTAGATACAGAAACACTTAGAATCCCTGCAGTCTCAAGTGAGCTGCTACTACTGCCATACATTTGGTGAACACCCTGGGGGTTGTGGTGAGACCAAAGGGAAGAACTCTAAATTGATAGTGACTGGCTCCCAGCTGGAAGCAGAGGAAACTTCTGGATAATTTGTCCATTTTTATATGATAATACACATCCTGAAGATCTACTGAGCACATCCAGTCATCCTTTTCCAAAAACTGAAGAATGGACTGTACCATGACCAACAGGAATTTGGTTTGGCAAACTGATTTGTTCAGTACACTTGGATCAAAAACTGGTCTCCAGTTCCCAGTCTTTTTGGCACTAAAAAGAATGCTGAGTAAATTCCGGACTCTATCTGGTCTGGTGGGACTTCTTGGATGACTCTCTTTTCTAGCAGTTTTTGGATTTCTAGAACTGCTTATTCCCTCTGACTGTGTGGAACATTGATGTTTTTCTTGCATACAGCAGGAAGAAGAGAAAAGGGAATTGTATAGCCTCTGGATATGATCATCTGCACTCAAGTATTCAATGTTATTTGTAGCCAGGCGTTTTGGTGCAGTAATAAGCATCCACAGACTGCCTCCAGAAGAAGACAATTGGGCCTCCTTTCAGGAGCAATGGAAGGGATTACCAGAGAAAGAATCCCTGAAACTCTGATTCTGCAGGCCACCTCTGCCATGCACATGGAGTCTTTCATTAAATATCCCCCCTCTGCCCCTGGTGGAACTACCTCCACGTGTGTCCTGAAAAGGACCTTGGGACATTTTGAACCACATTTTCCCAATACCTTTCTGATTCCTGGAAAAGGATCATTGGGGAGTGGAAAAATGGATGCCCACAGCAGAAAGGATCTTTCTATCTTTCTCAAACCTGGATAATGTTTCTTTTACTTTTGGGTCAAACCGGGATGATCCGTCAAAGGGTGCATTGACTAATGAAGACTTAAATGGCTTCACAAAGTCACACAGGCACATCCAGGTGTTTCTCCTAATGCTAACTCCTGAACCCACTGCTCTGGCTTCATGAGCAATGAGCCTCATACATGAATTAGACTCAGACTCCAGGGTAGCCAAATGGAAAGCAACCTTTCTTGGTCCTACTCAGAAACAGCTCCTGACAGGGTATCGGATAACTCCTTGACCCAATCTCTTTGTAGTCTGGTAAAGTGTGCCAAAAAATTCAAAGACCTTAAAGCAAAAGTTGATAATGCATAGACCTGCTTTCCAAATCTAATCATTGCCTGAGACTCTCGATTGGGTGGATGGATACAGGAATGGTTCTCAGCCAGTTCCTTCTTTGTGGCTGATGCCATGACCATGGCATCAACAGCTAACCCTTTGGCTCAGAATTGTTTGTCTTCAGGTGCAGACAGAATTTTGTCAGGTCTCCTGGGGATAGGTTTATTGGTTTCAGGGGCCTTCCACACCCGCTAAGAGATCAACTGAATGAGCTCATCAGTGGGTGGATTCACCCAAGATGTACATGGTCGAGTGCAGCCTGCAGGTACACTGACTTTTTGAAAGAGGTCCACTCACTCCTTAATATTTCCAGGATGTCTCCAAAGGAGACATCGTCAGGGGGGACCTTGGAGATTCCTCTCCTTCAGTGAAGTCAATATCCTCTGTGATTGAGTCCTCTAGGGAATCCAAGTGTTTCTTCTTACACTTTCTCTTCTTAGGGACCTCCTCAGTGAGGTGGTCTGGGGAAGTATCAGAAGAGGAAAGAATTGTTATCTGGGATCCTTGTGGTCTCGGCACCAGCTGACCCAGTGGGAGTGTGGGTTGAATATCCAGGCATGAGGAGGAAAAGAATATTTGTTCCGAAGTGGAAGAGGCCAACTGTTTAACTGCAGCAGTCAGGGCTCTCTCCATCTTGAAGTTGGCCCCCCTGAAGAGGCAAGGAAGCCCAGAACCGAGAAAGACTGCCTCAGAATTGTGGTCACTGCCTGCTCTGAAGAGACAGCTCCCGAGACCGAAACAAGAGTCAAGCTGATCTGTACCAATGTTACAAGGTGCAGAGAAGGCTCTGAAAAAATAGGAGTCAACTCTCGCCCCCTTGGAGCCAACAGGACAGCTACAGCTCCAAGAGGTCTCCAGAAACGATTGGACCAAAGACCTCAAAGCAAGAATTGGTTCCAAAGAAAGATGCAGTCAGCGCTGGGTGGCTCAGAGAAGAAATCTCTAAGGCTTCAGATGAAGTCAGAGAAAGAAAAAAACAGACAGGTCAAGGAAGGTTTGGCTCCTACACTCGTGGGTGCTGGAGCCAAAGAGGTACCTGACAATCCTCTCGCCCAGAGTATTTCATTCACCAGTCTCTCCACATCATCCTCAGTTAAGTTTTTGTGGAACAGGTAGTAGTAAGGATGTAGGGTGACTTTGGCCTTTCCAGAAAGGGAGAAGGCAACCTTCCTGGAAAGGGGTCAATAGAAGGAGAATATGATGTTCTCAGAAGAACCATAATAGATGGCTCCTCAAAATGCTCACTCAGTGCCAAGGTAGTTGGCAGTGAGGGAGATTACTTCTCCAGTAATTTTGGCGTGTAAGATTCAGGATGCTCCTGCACCGGCATCTTAGGTGCTGCAGACTTAGTGTGATCCGAGAGTCTCGGTTCCATAGATCCCTTCGGGACCAAGATTTTGGTTACAGAGACCGTCAGTTCCAAGGATTCTAATGGAACCAAAGACGTTGACCTTTTTGAAGATGGTGTTGAGGGAATAAAAGGCACCAACAGACTTCTCTTTTTTGATTTCTCAAAAGTTTTAGTGGAGGAAGAAGAAGAAGATGGGGAAGACACATCAGTCTTGCTCTTGGCCTTTTCTGAGCCAGATACAGCCTTACCAAAGGCTGATGGAATCATACCCTTCAAAATCAGTTTTTTGTGTTCGCATTTCTGGCTTCTTTTGAAGATGGAAGGAACTTAGGTTTATCAGCCATAATTTTAATTAACAATGGCTCAAAAAGACCAGCTGTAAACTCAACACACACACATACAAAGTCCTCACAAACAGAAACACTCACTAACAACAACAATACACAGATTTTTTAAACAGGGAAAGTAAAAGAATGAAACTATCAACAATGATAGTTAGGATTACACCGATGTGTCCAGAAAGGAAGGAAAGAAAGGAGGAGAGTACAAGTTCAAAGACTTAGAAACTAAGTGGGTAGAGTTATAAAGTTAAGAGTTACTAAATTAGCTATAACAAAAACAGGAAAGTATTTGGAATAAAATATATCACAAATCACTTAGCTCAAGAGTAATGGTGAATGCATCTGTCATGGAAAGCAGCAAATGAGATCTGAGGTAATTGGGAGAGGAGCATTGTGGGTAAGGGATAGGCTTGAGAATTTTTGGCTACCATGAGCTGTAGTAATGGCTAAGCCGATGCTTGTAACCGAACCCCATATGTCAAGGATAAAAAGTAAAACTGACATCAGATGTAAGACATTATGCACTTAACTGGTTTCTGGCCCCTGCAGAGTCTGAAAAGAATACGCAGATGCACAGTAACAGAATGGAGTGCCTAAGAGAGTGCAGTGGTGAATATACATGTTGTCATTAAAATGTCTGGCTTTCAATAGAAACTGTAACAGGCAGTGCACAATAATGAATAATGTGAATAAACCACCGACACATCTATCAATACTAGCATAATTTAAAGGTATTAGTATGACTGTGCTATACTAGAAATGCTTCTTCATGCCTCCTCCTGTGTAGGTGAATAAGTGGATGGTCATTTTAAGCATCTTTGTTTTCACACTGATGAGGATGTTAATGGTTTAATTCCCCACCTCACTGTTGTGATCATATAAAAACATGCAATATAATGTATATTTTTCTGTCTAGCAGTTTCACTGCAGCAGTACATGGTTCATATATGTAAGATCATCATTACTAGTTTGCTGAAAATTTCACAACTTACAGGAGGATTAGCTGGTTTGACTAAATGGTCCCAGTTGTAAATATCCGATCTTAAAAACTGCATGTCAAGCTGTTTTTGTTTTTTTTTGTTTTAGGTCTTATTTATTCATACATACATGCATGCAGGCATAAATGCATGCACACACACACACACACATTTTATATATATATATATATATATATATATATACACATATACACATATATATATATATATATATATACACATATATATATATATATATATATATATATATATATATATATATATATACACACATATACATATATATATACATATATATATATATAAATATATATATATATATATATATATATATATATATATATATATATATATATATATATATATATATATATATATATTCAGTGACAGTGGAGCAATAGGTAGAGTACTTGTCTTTGGTGCAAAAGGCTGTGGGTAGACTTGACTGCTGACACTGCAATGCAGCACTGGGAGGGGTGCTGTACAGCTGAATAATAAGGCGGATGTAAAATATCCTGCAGCACTTATTGAAAAGAGTATGGAACTCCCCCAATGCCTTGACCAAATTTCCCCTAGTAGTATAAATACCACTTCAGGTCTGCAATGAAAAGAGGCTACTAGACTAATGGGACTAACCCAGTCAACAAAGGATAAACAAAAATAATATAAAATATAAAGGCGTCTAATACCCATGATTATTTAACAATTTGCAAAGTGGATTCTGTTCAACTGTATTATTATCTCATTATCAACAATATTTGGAATGCAGTTTTCACTCTGTTTGTATTCTTCTTCCCCACCCTTCTTTGTTGCTGTCCTTACTGTCACAAACATTGCTTTTTTTTTATTGTTTCTTTCCACTTGTTTTGCTATTATTGCTATCATATACTGTAGCACAGCAACCTGCACCTGTTCCGCTGGCAAGGACTGCCTGCCCTGCCCACTTAGAAGCAGTAGCACCACCACCACCAGCTGAAGCACCTAGCACATATGGGTCACAGCCTGCTATACTTGGCCCCACACCTCCTGTTCTACCTGCATTACCAGCTTGAGGTAGCCCTGCACTGGGAGCTGCTACCGTGGTACCTGCTGATAGCAGTGAGTGGAGGTGACAGCTTTGTTACCCATCGGCAGCTGTTAGACACTGTGGGGGATGTCATCAACAGGAGTTTGTAAGCCTGAATTGTCCACAATGAGTCCGTGCTCTGGCAACTTGTTGAGTTGTGTTCCTGCCCAGCACTGAACCAGGACCTAGTAATGACACATTTGAATGTTACATGATATTGTATTTATCTTGTTTTAATGATAGTATATGTGTATTATTCTACATGCCATATATGTATTAATATTTGTATTAATCAACATATTTACAGTATATTGTAATATGATGTCAGTCTTCACCTACACATATGTAGTTTCTGTTCTTTTATTTGAGGAGCTTTTTTACCCATGCCTCCGCTGAAAACGGATAAAATTACCTAGTTGGACTTTCCCAGTAAATAAATGCCAAAAAATAAACAAAATGACTAGTCCTTGGGTTTTACTCATGTCTTTATTTACCTAACATATTCTAACTTACTTTATATCGGCCAAAATGATGTGCCAGTACTGGATGGATAACAATACAGTAGTATCAGACATTTTTTGGCACTGTTATGCTAGTAGTCTCAGTTAATTTCTAGTAACTGGATGCTCCTAACCAGTGTAAATAAACAGAATTGGCCTGAACTTTCCAATGCTGTCTTAGCTTTAAGCAAGCCATTGTGACACAAAGCACAGTAGTATTATCAAGGTTTTTTCATTTCAAAACATTTCTCGCTTTCTGTCGGAAAAGAACAGCATATGACCAATAACATAAAATGCAGGTACTGTACAATATAATACTGATTTGTATTTTCAGTGCTGTGTTGATAAAATAAAATTCTTAATTTCCTATTGGCTCTAATTTTATTCCACAATTTTTAGAAGTGATGCTAATTTTATCAATTATGGTTGTTCAAGAACGTTATATACAAATGATGTGATAATGTTGCATCTGCAGACAGCATCAGCAGAATTATAATCTGCCTTGTAAGAAATTATTCATCTTTTGTTGTGGACTTTGTTTCTTGTTTTAATGTAAACAATTCCAAAGTGGTTTATAAATCAGTGAATCAGATGTTTGGCGGTGTAAGAATTTCAACATTCAGACACATCTTTCTAGACAGAGTCTGAAAAAAATCAAGTGAAGGAATAAATACACAAGTAAAAGACAAAGGATGAAAAAGCACTGCATTAAAACACTAACCCCACTAAGATAGACACTATCCTTTATAGTTTACAGACAGATTAAAAACATTGATGGATGTTAAAGAGCTAACTACTATAAAAGATGATTCCTAACTAAACAACAACTTCAAATATGGGAAGATATATTACTTTTCAAGACCTAAAGATAAAGGTTATTGTTATCAGGATGATGTTGTGGCTCACACCTGAGGTATAAGGAAAGGGTGCTTGCATGTACTGTTGATGATTCAAGTTTAAAATGCTTTCTGGTATGCAAAGTTTAGATGGAAGCGAGAAGACAGCAACCAGGGTCAGCTTTCTAATCTTGTGGGAGAGGAAGGTGTGAGGGGAGATGCAATGCAGGATTTGAGAAGACACCCAAATCACTTTCTAGAAAAGCTATCTCACCAGAATAACAGAGCTACAAATGGACTTGCCAGCTACCTCTCCTGACTGCCATCCATCAGGGATCACACAAGATCACCAAACCCAAAGATTGAAATGCCTCAAAAAAATGATGTATACCAAACTCACTGAACAATAATGTTAGTGCATGTGCAACCAAGCTCAATTCTTCTGATGGTAAGGCTCATACAGAGACTTTTCCAGTGAAACCTTTATAGAATGTTCCAAAGGATTTGAGAAACAGAAAAAAGCACATAAGTTGACTAGAAGAATCGGGAGTACCTTGGACTTGAAATGGAGTCTGGGGTTGTGAGATGGAGATGAACAGGAAGAGGATCAGCAACACTGAAATTAGTACATAAATGTGAGACTATAAACATCAATCACATTTGTGAAAATATGGCTTTACAAGGAAAAACTGGCTGAGAAAGACTGGATATTTGTTGACTTTGTTAAACGTGTTGGGGTACTGACAGGCAAATACCCCACTTCATATCATTAATGTTTGGAAGAACACTAAAGGAAACAAAAAAGAGGGTAAAAGGAGAAAAAGTAACTTTAAGTAAACAATTTTTGTTCTTAACAGTAGTTGTATAAAACATTTTATGATATAAATTGCATGTTTTAAAGTGAAGTATTTTCAGTGACTATTGTATGTGATAACGATACCAAAGTACAAAGGCATTTTCTCTCACTCTTTTTAATTTTTAGGAAATGTAGGTATTACAATGTAAAAAAAAAAGGAAGGCTGGACAAACGCACATTTAATTCAATAGGCTGTAATCTTGGGCTGTCAGGATGGGGGAAGGAGTATAAAAGTGTGCCTTTTATAATATATGTAGAACTGAAATGTTTTCTTTTACTTTTGCACAAGTGAATTTCTGGATTAACACCCTTGGTTTAATCTAGCAACTTTTTTTTAGTGAATCCAAGTAGATTTTAAAAAATGAGAGATCACGATGTAATAAATAGTATTCTTTAAGCAAATAAATGTTCAGTGCCAGTTGAAAAATCTGGACCTGAAGGCAGCTCTATATTTTGTGCTTATATCTCCACGGAAACAGGCTGACTAAAGGTAAAGGCAATAAATTGAGAGGTCTAGACATTGTTTACTAAGAGAAATGTAAAATTAAAAGGTACAAGTGAAAGCGGTTTTGTAAAAAAATAAAAGTTTAAAGTTACTGGAAGTGAATTAGAGATATAAGCTTTCTTGTAACTAAATATTTTAATGTGTTTACTAGCACAGTGTATAGTTTTGTTTTATTTACAGTCAATGCATTTTTCTTAAGGCTAAAATTATTGCTTTCTGAAAACATACTAGTTTTTTTTTTAACTTCTTAGAGTGGACTAAAGAAAATACAAGAATGGACTGCAATTAGTGTAAGTAGCAGCACAAGTTGTAATGGGCATCTTAGCATGGATAACCTTATTTTTAGGTTAATTAATGCCTATGAGTGCAGCTGTTGATTTGGGACAATTGTTCCTATTAGGAGGGTTAAACTTCATTATTTGAAGATGTACATAGTTTTATGGTTTTATTTTAAGTTAATAGGTTATGGGAGTGTGCTTGATTTTGTGTTTGAGGGTTTTCAGTTTATAACTTAATCAGGGTTGGTGCATGGGCAAAGCCAGTTCACTTTGAAATAGTGTTTGAGGCTTTTTTTGAAGAGACTTAGGGATTGAAGGGTTATATAGTTTGGCAACAAATTCCAGGTTTTGCCAACAAAGTTGGCAAACAGGGATTAACCAGTAGAGTTATTAGCTTTGTGGGTTTGGCCCAGTAGTTTGTTGGCTGATCGTATGGATCTCAAGTTGCTATATGACTTAATAATATTTATAAGTGAGGGGGTATCCTCAGGGTGGTATAGAATTTTGTGCACTATTAAGAGTTGATTGAATGGAATTAAGCTGGGCAGCTCTAGCCACTCTAGTTGTTTCAGGTTCTGGAAGTGATGGGTTCTATAGGTGGAGCCAGTGGTGAATCTGGCAATATGGTTGTAGCTATGGGAGAGCTTACTTAGTTAAGATTTGTTGAGGTTTGAGAGTACAGTCAAGGCATATATAAGAGTAGAGAGTAGGTGTGACCGGGCAATTGCAGTTCTAGCCAGTGGAGTTAAAAATGTCTTGTTTCTATACAGTGATCCAACCTTCTTGTTGATGGTCTATAGGGTTTTGTTGACCTATAGGTCAAATTTAAGATTATTATCTATGATAACCCCTAGAAGCTTGGTGTAGGGTATCTGGGGAGATAGTGGTACCATTGTTAGACGTGACAGAAAATGAGAGTGTGGCAGATCTACTAGTGGGGGTGAAGAGTAGAAGTTTAGTTTTATTGGGGTTCAGCAGTAGGCATTGGTTGTTGAGCCAGTTTTCAATAGTGTTAAATGTATTTTGGGTTAAGGTTTGCAGTTCGGACGGGGAGGTGGCTGAGCAGATAAGAGTGGAATCATCTGCATAATGAATGCAGGTAGGTTTAGGGATAGCAGTGTGAAGGTTGTTGATGAAAATAGAGAAGAGTAGTGGACCTAGTATGGAGCCTTGAGGGACACCAAGTGTGAGAGGTAGCTGGCTGGACAGTTTGCCCTGTCATAATACCGCCTGTTGACTACCAGTCAGGTAGGACTGGAACCACTGGATTGCGTGCTTATTGAGGGAAATTGATCTTAGACAAAGAATGAGACGTTCATGGTTGACCATTTCAAAGGCTTTTGATAGGTCAAGAAAGAGGGCAGAGGATAGCCTATTGTCATTCCTGTTTTGGTTTATGGCATTAGTAAAGGAAAGGAGGGCAGCGGTGCTGCTGTGGTGTGGCCTGAAACCATGCTGGGAGTTGGATAGTAAGTTATTCTGTGTAAGGTATTGCATTAGTTGCTTGTGTACACATTTCTCCATTATTTTGGCTAGTGGGGAAAGAATGGCAATGGGTCTATAGTTGGAGATTTCTGTAGAACTTCCACCTTTATGGAGTGGGATGATGTGGGATATTTTCCAGAGGGAGGGGATAGCGCTTTAGGATAAGATTCTGTTGATCAGGATAGATATGGGATATGCAATGGCATCTGCAGCTATTTGTAGGTACTCTGCAGGGAGGAGGTCAGCAGAAAGGGTGGTAGGTTTTAGTTTTTTTTATAAGTGTTTTGATAAAACTATTGGATATGGATTGGAAGCTAAATTGGGGGTGATTAGTGGGTAGATTAGAGGTGGGGTTTAAGTTTGTGGAGGTTAGATGATTTGCTAGGGACTGGATTGTTTCAGTGAAAAAGCGCCAGCTACGGTCTCTGGGGAACTATGGGTGTGGTTAGCTGGGGTTGGGGTGATAGAATGACCTGGATGAAGAAGTTGATTTAAGCCTGCCCAGAAGGCAGAGGGTTGTTTTGGTGTTTTTGTAGGAGATTTTGGTAGAAGCTTTTTTTATCTAGTAGAATAGAATTTGTTTTTCATTCCTGAGTTGACGATATTTTAAATGGTTAAGTGGGGCTTTAGTTAATCTCCAGCTGGCCAGGCTCTGTTTCTAGTTTTGATTTTTGATTTGGTATCTATTGAGAGCCATGGTGCTGTGTTGGATCTAGATTTTATTGTATGTGCCGTAGCATGGGAATCAAGGATACTTGGGAATTGAGCTATAGCCTCTTCTAATGGTAGATTTTTTAGTTTTGACCAGCCAACTGCTTTTAGATCATTTAGGAAAATAACAGGGTCAAAGTTTTTCCTGTTTCTAAGTGTTTTATATTGGTCTGGTGGGGGGTTCCTGCCTTATGTTTTATGATATAGGTTACTAGATGGTCGCTAAGGTCATCAGGGAGTGTCCCAGCTGTGTACAGTTGGGGATGGTTATTGACTAGAATCCAGTCTAGTATACTTTCTCTGTTGGTAGGTTTGTTTATCCTAGTAGGAGAAGTTATGGTTTGTTTAAACCCAAATAAGTTTATAGGGGTGAGGGGGGGGTTCAGAGGAGCAGGGGTGTCAATCAGTATTGAAGTTACCAAGAACTATGGTTTCTTGGGCATAGGTAGTGGATAACTAGTAAAGGATATCCTCTAGGATATTTATGTTGTTGCCTGGCAGAATGTATGCACAGCCGATGTTGAACCATTTGTTATGGTTAATCTTTTTGTAAAGGACTGCTATCCCACCTCCTTTCCTTGTAGTGCAGTCTAACTGGTGAATATTATAGCCTGGAGGTAGTATCTCATTATCAGCAGTATTTGGTTTTAGCCAGGTTTCCGTAAGACACAATGTCTGGGGAGTGGGTTGCTAGGAGGATGTGTGGGTTGGGAATTTTATTGTTAATACTTCTAATATTTAGGTGAAGTGCTAGGAGGGAACTAGTGGATTAGAAAGGGGTAGCTTGACTGTGGGGGTTGTGGTAAGGGAGTGAAGGTTATTAGGTGTGGGTGGGCCAGGGTTGGGATGAATGTCCCTATGTATTTATTATAAGATTATAGTGACAGGATACTCTAAGCTTTAGGAGTTTATTTATAAGTTTTATATAGTCTTTGTCTTTAGGATTACTTTATGTGGCTTCGCATGGGTGACATTTTGTTGAGGGTGGTAGATTGCATGTGCGGAAAACAGTAAAGTGCTTGGTCTTATGTGTAAAGTCGTGGGTGGCTGTTTGACCATTTGGGTAGTGAATATCATGGTCAAGTTTTTGTTCTTAGGCAGTAAGGTGGTAAAAGAGAAATAGTAGAGGCAGTAAGGTAATTGTATTATTTTATTTTGTAAGGGGGTTTTGGCTTTTGTGAGTGGTTATTTATTATTACTAACAGGGTGTGGAAGAATGGAAAGAGAAATGTGTCAAGGAAGGGCCATTTAGTGATGTATGTGCCAAGATTGGTAGCTACATTTAGTTTAAATTTAGTAGTAGTAAGAACTGAGTGGGGCTGACTTTGTTTAGGCTGTATTTTAAACTGTTTTTGCACAAATAATTATAGACTATGTTTAAGCTGTATTTTATACACTTTGTGGGAGAATGTTACAAGATACTAGGGGCAAACTAGTTAATTTAAACATGGAGGATGCCAAATTACTGTGGGGGACAGCCTAAAATCGGACTTCAGAAACTTGTATAAGGGTACAGTTTCTCAGGGTATCGTCCTTTCAGGCAGGAGATTCTTTTACTTGGATGGTTTGAGGGAGTCTGCTAGGTTATAAAAGTAGGCTGCCGACTGGGTCAGGAAGCACCGGATATTATGGTGCAAATGTATGCATAATACTGACACACTTGGAAAGGTGTAAGCATGTGAATTTGATAAGGAAATGATTTCAGGATGGATATTCAGAAGAATATCAAGGACAAAAGAAAAAAGTATTTATACTACTTGCTAAAGGAGCACCAATAAGGATTATACTGGCATGTATTTTTATTCTACCGAAAACTATTATGGAGCTTAAGAACATTTTGTTACAAATAATCAGCTTTTAGCAGGGAATATCACTTATAGTTGGCAACTAGAACTTTATTTGCAACAGTGAGGATGTAGCTGGGGAACCTAGAGAAACTAGAACAAAATGGAAATGTATGAAAATATTTGGCAAAATTAATGGACAGATGGATGAATTTGGTATGGAAGACATGAACTCAATACTAGAAACTATATTATTCTTCTAAACAGAAAGTGGAATTTAAAACAGGATCTCACAGAACAAGAGTACAAATATAAAGTGCTAAAGAGAAAACAAGGGAGTAGCTGGATAATTTGCATGAGTTTAGAAAATACAGTTATATAAAATCTTTCCATAACAGGAGATGTCTTCTCTTCCCTATCAGCATTCATCACGAGAGAGATCCCCTGTCAAAGGCAGTCCTACATCTGGCCAGTGTACCAAAGCCTTAAGTTGTTATAAGGACATTGTACGTCAAAAGTATGTTCCCCACTCATGTCATAGGGCAAAAAGGTAACATACAGATGTCCATACTTCAGAACTGAAGAGCCTCAGGAAGAAGAGAAATGGGGGAGGAAGGAGGGATTAATACTGCAACAGTGAAGAAGGGAAAATCAATCAGAAAATAGCTCTCCTTGCTCTGGAAACAACATTCAATTTGTAATATGGATAAAATTCACCAAGCAACTCAGGATAAATGAGCCTACTTGCGAGGCAGAAAGATCAAAATGGTCTGTTTAGAAATAGAAAAGAAAAGTTGCTCAGCAAATAATACCTGAGCTGTCTATGTAAATAAAAGTGGACCAATGACTAGATTGATTAAAGGCGACTCATTGGAAGAAGAAACACCCTTCTAGCTGAAAGAAGGACAGTCTTCCAAGAACAATGAAATAAATAAATATAATCCAATCTAATAAAAATACTTAAAATAAATAACCCGAGTGTTACACATTTTGCTCTGTTTTCTTTAAACACCTTAAACTGTTTTTGTTATATTACTGTTTGACCATTTATTTGTCTCTCCTTCAGACAAAAGATTCAAGTGCTTTCACCTCCATGTGAAGTGGGACTTTCTTCACTATAGAATGAAGAAACTCCTCTCTAGTTGACACCTATGTCACAAATCCCCTCTGTTATTTCTCTTCAGTGTCACATTCCAACTTGTCCCATATAACACAATGTAACAAAATTATATCCCCATTTCCTTCTTATTTCAACTTTATACAATCAATGACAGGCTTTCCTTCACCTCTTATTTAAGGTCTGACAACAAAGTCATGAGTATTATGCAAATACAAAATCGCTGATCTCTCAAGCAATGTTTGCTGTACATGTTTAAGAAAGAGGTGCAAGACCTCCAATAACAAACACTAAATCATTCAAAATGTACACAAAATAAAAGCTCTGGATGCAACCACATCTTCACTCTAACCCAGATCTTGATGCTTTGAAGTCTAAATCTCAAGATGCTCACTCAAAGCACAAACCTCCAGACTCCAACCATGTCCCTCCATCAATTCATCAGTTCCAATCCCCTGGACCAGCTCATTCCAGTAGTCAATCCTAGAACCAAAAACTTCTCCAAAGCTGACTTTGGGCTCCTTGGAAAATAGCAAAATGAAAGCCAATCTTCCTGCCATTAATAAACTCTACAACAGAAGGAAGAGACTGGAAAAACTAAAACAATCACATAGCCTTCTATAGTTATATCAAGAAAGTAAAATAAATGAAGTCAGGGGCTGGAGGGAGACTTAACCAGGACTGCAACAGTGATGATTAAAAAAAAAAAATGGCTGTCCCTGGTAGGGGCACCTAGAAAGGCTGTAGAGGTAGTTGCAGCCCTGGTTGTGCAGCAAATGGTTTAGTCCTGTCCAAGTAAAATCTAAGTTGTCTGTGTACATCTGTGCAGTATACATTCCACTTTGTTCTGTGGGTTGGCAAATGAACAGAAGGCTGTTTTCGTAGAGTGAGTTTTCCAATACAAAGTTAAGCTGGGTGGTCTTAAGTTTTGGCCTCTGTGGATGAGAGAAGGTGGTTCTGTGTTGTAATGATCTTTTTCTAGTACTAGGCCTCCTTAGAATGACATCAACACTCATTTACCCTCCTGCTGGGGCAGGTGCCATAGTGCACTGTAGGGGCAATTACCAATGGCGTGGCCAGTCTGGTGCAATAATCCTTGATTTGTCCTGTTTGATCTTTAGTAGGACAGATATTTCCAGGTGAAGGACAGAATCCACTTTCCAAGCTTGTTTGTAGTTCTGGGGGAGACAAACATTTATCAACATGTTGAAAGTCTTTGGTTCCAGTTTCCACTCGTGTGGGTCCATCCTGCTTGTTTATGTATCACATAACAGTGGTGTTGTCCGTCTTTACGCATTCTGTACAGCTAACATTTGATTGATATGCAGGTGCATTTGACTTGGGTTCCATTTGCCCTGAATGCACATCCCTGCCAAGTGATCCCCCCATGTATAGTCTGATCCGTCTGTTGTTAGGGTTTGGGCGGCAGGGGGTAGAGTCAATGGCAGTCCCTTGTTTTGGTGACAGGCCTCTGCCCACCAAAGGAACTCTAACTGTAGGTAAGGTACGATAGGAATCATTGCTTCTAGATCCTGAGAATGTTGACACCATAGGCTTTTTAGATACCATCGTAGTTTCCTCATATGCAGTCTTGCATATGGAATTAGGAGAATGCAGGAGGCCATGAACCCCAAGGCTTGCAGTATTTATCTTGCAGATAGCAGGGTCTTTGTGGCCATTAGCTTGAAGTAAGCTGTCAAATGAACTTGTTTCTCTGGCGTGAGGAAAGCCATCTGGGAAGATGTGTTCAAGCTTGCTCCCAGGAATACAATTTGTTGGGAGGGTACAAGATGTGATTTCTTTTTGTTTATGGTGTACCCCAGATAAGTTAGCAGCTTTTGTACAAACGCCAGATGATTCAAAAGTATGTCCTGGCTTTCTGCCTGAATTAGACAATCATCCAGGTATGGGTATATTTGAATATTTCTTTGCCTGCAAAATGCAATGACTGGAGCAAGGCACTTTGTGAATACCCTGGGCACAGTAGATAAGCCAAAGGGCAGTGCAGAGAACTGATGTAGCCTGCTTTGAAGCACAGTACCTTCTGCAAGATTCCCTCACTGGGATGTGCAGTGAATCAGTGATGTGACTATCAAAGGAGAGACAACTGTAGGGATGACACTGCAAAGAAAAATCCTTTGGGGGTGAAACAATTTCAGAATCCTGGTCGCCATCTGGGAAGATGTGTTCAAGCTTGCTCCCAGGAATACAATTTGTTGGGAGGGTACAAGATGTGATTTTTGTTTATGGTGTACCCAGATAAGTTAGCAAGTTTGTTACAAACGCTAGCCTTTTTGTTTATATTGTACCCCTAGATAAGTTAGCGCTTTTTGTACAAAGCGTAGATGATTCAAAAGTATGTCCTGGCTTTCTGCCTGAATTAGACAATCATCCAGGTATGGGTATATTTGAATATTTCTTTGCCTGCAAAATGCAATGACTGGAGCAAGGCACTTTGTGAATACCCTGGGTGCAGTAGATAAGCCAAAGGGCAGTGCAGAGAACTGATGTAGCCTGCTTTGAAGCATAGGTATCTTCTGCAAGATTCCCTAATTGGGATGTCCAGTGCTACCAATCAGGAATCCTTGGCTAGCATAGGAAGCAACTGGTGAAGAGTTAGCATCTTGAATTTTGGGATCACCAAAAAAGTATTTAGGATAGAGAGATCCAGGATAGAACACCAGGAGTTGTCTTTTCTGGGCACCAGGAAAAGTCTTGAGTAGAAACCTTGTCCCCTTTCCTCTTCTGGGAGGGTCTGAATAGCCCTTATACTTAAGAGAGAGAGAACTTGCTTTGGAGCCTCTGCCCACTGATTTGGGGGTAGATCTGTCCAACCGTTTGGGGTTAGTAAAGTGTGGAAGTGGAATCTGTATCCTTGGGAAACTATATTTAAAACCCATTTGTCCTGGGTAATGAGTTCCCAGTTTTTTGCCTGCAGAGCAATCTTTCCCCCTAAAGGAGCAGTCAGTTGAGAAGGGCTTGGAAGTTTTAAAGGTTAAGTCATTGAGACAGTTTACCATAGGGTGGAGTCTTATAGGTTCATAGGTAGGTACTAGGCTATCGGCCCAAGGGCCTATGTAAGCCTAGCCAACAAGGTTTCCTGACTTACGCCACCCAAGAAAGTTATTTTCCTGTGCCACTGTCAAGCAGAGACACAGAAGTGATCCCCGGGGTGTATGTCCTATTTCCCATCCACTCATCAAGATTTTTCTTGAAGAGTGCTAATGAGGAACTTTGCTTGACATAGATGGGTAGCCTGTTCCAGAGTATGGGAAGTCTCTGGGACAGGAATCTATCCCTCAGGCATGTCCTGTTTATTGTGGTGACAAGGTTTAGGTCCCTAGAGCATGTAGCTCGGAGGGATTGGGATGTCTTTAGGTGTAGCATGTCCAACAGCTCTGGGTTTGACATAGCTTTATATGTTAGGCAGAGATCACCTCGGAGTAGGCGATATGCTACGTAGTAAAGCTGGAGTTTTTTGAGGCAGTCAGTGTAGGGCATTTGTTTGAGGTCAGTAATCCTCTTTGTGAGGTACGTCTGTGGCCTTTCCAGCTGCTGCAGATGTCTTGTGAGGTACATTCCAAAAGGGGCATTGCAGTCTATAATGGGTCTAATGAGTGTCGAGTAGAGGGGAACAATTACCTTTTTTTCCTGGATGAGAACCGTTTTATGATGAGGTGTGCCACGTAGAAGAACTTCCTGACTACTGTGGTGATGTGACTATCAAAGGAGAGACAACTGTCCACCTGGGTCCCAAGGTCTCATCACACATTCAGTGTTAAGTAGATTGCTACCTACGTGGTAGATCATGGGTACAGAGTTTCTACCAAAGGGGATGACACTGCACTTTTTGGCATTGAGCTTGAGGCCATGGCTCTGACACCAGGCATCTGTCTCAGCTCTTACTACTCCCTGCTTTGTAAGTAGGAGCCCTCCACTGCTTAGTCCTGTGTGTACCTGGGGACTGAAGCCTGGGTACTCTGTTGGCTCAGGGTTTGGACTGAGAAGGCCTGGAAGAGGCAGGAAAGGACCGATTCTTAGAGGGCCAATGCCTACTAAATCTTGGAGGCTGTACTTGCAGGAAATCTTTAACAGTTTGCATAGATTTAGCTTTTTCCTCCATCTTTTTAAGTACTTCTTCTGCTTTGTTGCCAAACAGGTGGTCCTGGTTTAAGGGAGCATCCAGCACTTTAGCTTTAACATGATCTGGCAAAGATTGCTCCTTAAGCCAAGCATGCCTTCTAAGTACAGACCCAGTAACAGCAGCTCTGCAAGATCCCTCTAGTGAATCAAAACCACATTGCAAAGTATGTTTTCGAACTTGTTCAGCAAAATGCATTAAATCCTGTAAATCCTTATTTTCAGCAGTCAGGAATCAACATCATTTTCTATTTAAGCAATCCAATAATATGCTGCTGATACTTAAACATATGAAACTGGCAATTTAAGGCCCTGATGGGCCAAGATTGCAGAGGTGTATACCTTCTTACCCCATCTATCCAGGGCCCTGGAATCTCTATCAGAGGGGGTAGGATTTCTGGCAGTAGTAGCCTTAATGCCCTTGGGTCCCTGTGAAATGGTCTCAGTGTGCGCAATAGGATTTTTAAAAAGGAACTTATAAGAATCAGGAGCCCTGTAATATCTATCATGTTTTCTGGGAGCAGGAGGTAAAGAGTCAGGGGCCAAGTTAGATTCCGAAAAGGTATTGTCAACAATGTCCAGCACAGGAGGGATAGCTAAAGGCCTGTGTTGGGGCAGGAGTAAGAAATCTCTAAGCCTCTTTTTAGAATCAGAGTAATACTGGCTTTCCCAGTGAAAATGTTCCCTAAGAGTAGGCAAGGTTTCACCAAAAGAAAAATCCTTTGGGGGTGAAACAGAGGAAATACAGTCCTCTGCAACAGAATCCTCATAGGTAGAGAGGGGTAAATCCTGGTCATCAGAGGAGACAGAAATTTCAGAATCCTGGTCAGAAGTATCATAAGCAAATTCAGTCCTAGATCTCTTACAGGGGGAAGGTTGGCTTCCCCTGATTAAAGTAATAAGGTCTTTAGCCATTCTTAGCATTTGTTTTTTTAGGCATAGAGGCCTCACCATGCAGTCTGGGCGTCTGTTTCCTAGGCATGGTTTGAGTTTTAGACCTAGAAGAAGAAGATGGCGTCAGTTTAATATGCAAGTCAGTAGGCCTGAATACACTCTCAGAAGCCGGTGCCTGCACAGTGACTCCGGACCCATCCAAGGTAGAGGCATCCGCAGGTTCCACAGTTGAAGCATCTTGCGGCATACCGAATGTGTCTCAGTAGAGACCTGCGAATCTGAAATAGCGGGTATTAGGGGCTGCAAAAGTGCCTCACTGAGTACCGGCAAACTGGCAACTAGCTTAGGAAAAGCGTCGTCGGTAGCTTTGTACCTAGGTGTCCTGTCTCTGTCTTTATCTTTGCGTTTTTTTGGAATGTCAGTAGTCGGGTGGCTTACCGAAGACATATCTGGATAATTGAACCGAGTACCAAAATATTTACAAGCGAAAATGTACCGACTATGAATAGTTCGTGGTTTAGATAAAGCACAAAACCAACAGCGAGGTACATCGTTGTCAGGGCCTAGGCAAGGAATATAGTACAAATGAAAATCTTTATGAGGTATTTGCTTTCCACAAGAAATACAATTATTGACTTTTACTGACATCGGTTTAGAGCAGGAAAAAGTTTCCCCAACGGGGTATTTAGCTTTAGTTGAAGACTTCGGTTCTGAAACTCGAAAACAAAAATTTCAGGAGTCGGCCGACCGGCACTTGCGAACTGCTTCTGCTTCGGGCACCTCAGGGCAAGAAAGACTGATAAAATGGTGTCGTCTGCATGTTTTATACCCCTGACTACCTGACGTCATGGAAGATGAGACAGCAACCGACGCAGAACCCAAGAGTTTGATAATCAGGCCGAATGAGGCTACTGCAAGCAGATAACCCAAATGTGATGACTGCATCAGTGAAACACAAAGAACATCCTCCACAGCAATACCCAGATTTGCATGGAGTTACTGCACAATGGTACCTCATATACTGAGCCAACAGATATTGCCAACATACTGGCCGACAGATTCAGTGCCAACTTTACCCCTCTCTCCCCCTCAAAGGACCAATCACTATACCGGAAGAATGCCAGGCATCCAGCATTACTGCAGGACAGGTTAAAGCTGCATTGTCCAAGGCCAAGAATACAGCTTCCATGGGACCCGATAATATGCCTGCCTGTGTTCTACATGAACTACAAAGCGAACTGGCACCACATCTGTGTGCCCTGTTAAATCACAGCCTCACCTCAAGCTTTGCCCTTTGCCCCTACTGAACTAGCACAGCTGGCACTCACCATCCTCCAGGGGGAGAGCACTAACAACTATTATCCACCCCCCCCCCCACAGCCTGAGTGTGATAAAAGCTGAAATGCATAGCATCATCATGGAGGGACAAACAAAGATAACAATATAAATCTCTCCCAAAGTCTAGACCCACGCTTTGTTGGCTTTGATCATGCCTGCTGCCTGCCTCTGACATCTTTCTGTCAGTCACCAGGGCTGTGGGCTGAGGAAGTGGATAGTGCAGTGCATGCAGCCTACCTGGCCAAGGCCTATGATACCATTCCTCACTTGATTCCTCCTGGGATAAAAGATAATGGACAGACCTCAAGGCATGGTTCACAGCTAACATCTCTTTTAAACTGATGTGCTTTGGTCTGTCTGAAGGATTTCACAGGCCTTGCATTTTTACCCCTCTGGAAACTGCTCCCCAAGCCATATCTGATGCTTCTGTGATGACAGACTGGACTGGGGTCTGAGGAGGGAAGGGGAGACCTAGGTTCAGCTGAATTTGTTGTTTCCACCAAAACAGTTCCTTTTTATAAAGCCCACAAATGGAATTTGATACTCCAGACAATTCAAATGTTGGTTCATGTGTTTTTTTAGAAAACAATGCATCTTTCTCAAGTGTAGTCTGGCAAGATGCATCATAAGAATCAGAATTCTGAGACTGATTAGTGAGGTTCAGGAACATTCCAGATGAAGATTCACCTTGTCTTGTGTTAAAAAGGCTTTTAGAAGAGAAGAAGCTATAAGACATCCCAGAAATACAACCCTATGAGAAGGACGCAAGGAGGATTTTGCAATTTTTATCTAGAAGCCCAGACACGGTGGTACAGCGGTTAGCATTGTCGCCTCACAGCAAGAGGCTCTCCGATTCAATTCTCAGCTGGAGTGCCTTCTGTGCGAAGTCTGCATGTCCTCCCCGTGGTTGAGTGAACTTTAAAGACATGCAGGTAGGTGCGTGCGTGAGTGGGTGTGCCTTCTTTGAAGGTTGAGCACCAGGCAGGCAACTCAACACCATAAAAATCCACTGAAAATCATAAGCAGACCGGTGATCCACTGTGGTGACTCCTAACTGGTAAAAGCCAACAGACGTTACTATCTTGAAGCCAAGACTAATCAAAAGAGGCATAAGCTTTGTTAATGCCTCTTGATATCTGGATAAAGACTCCAGAAAATAAGTAAGTCATCTATATAGGAAAAGATGTGAAAACCATTCAGTCTGCAATAAGCTACGGCTGGGCTAGACATCTTGTGAATGCCCTTGGAGCTGTAGACAAACCAACATGTAATGCAGAGAACTAATATTGTGACCCAGAGACAGAGTACCTTAAAATTTTTATGAAGCCTATGGTTATGAGAATATGGTAGTAAATATCTTTTAGGTCAAGTTACAAAGTAACTCGTGAGGAATAAGAGGTAACAGGTTTTGTAACGTCAACATTTTAAACTTTGTTGTAAGGTCAACATTTTGAACTTTGGAACTTTCACATAGAGATTTAGAAATGAAAGATCTAGTACTGGTCTCAACAGATCTCTTTCTTTGGTACCAGAAACATTCTGGAATAGAAGCCTTTACCCCTTTGAGTTAAAGGCACTGGTTATATGGCTCCAATATGCAATCACTGAATAATCTGAGGAAAAAAAAAATCTGTTTAGTTGGGGTGGTGGTGGTAAGGTATTCCTTTGAAAGGAGGTTTTTGTATCCAGTGCCATCAGAAGCCCTCTTGCACCAGTTTTAAAAACCATGAGTCCAAGATAATCTTTTGCCAAAGGGGGATATTCAGGGCCAGCTTTTGGGAAAGATTTGAAAAGACATTTGCCAAGGTGAGAGAAAAGAAGGTAAAGAATACTGGCATAGTCATTTTGTACCATTGGTCTGTCCCTTTTTCTGAAAAGGTCCTTGTTTTTATTGTTGCTCCTCTTCGTCCATCTTTTTTTGGATTTTGCTTGTTGGAAGAAGACTGGTTTGTCTATTTCACTTTTTAGTTTAAGAGGAGGGCCTGTAAGATTTGTATTGGGGTACATTAAATATCTTAGAAACTCCCTAAACTAATTTCCGCTCTTTTATCATATTGCTTGAGAATATGGGTAACAGAAGAGTCAAACAATACCTCCTTATCTAAAGATGAATCCAAGATTTTGGCCTTTACCTCGTCAGCAAACCTTTGGTTATGTACCCAAGCAAACCTTCTAAACACTGCAGAAGTATAAGCTGATCTAGACACAGTATCTGCACAATCATACACACTCTTCAAACTATGTTTAGGCGCCAGAGAAATGGTAGAAATAGTTTGGTTCAGGAATGAGCTTTCTTATGTAAGAAGAGTGGAAGCTAATTCCCTCCGATTGTCCATATAGCATAGCATAAATTCCCACATAGTAATTCAGAATTCTGTAGGCTAAAGTGGAAAAAGAAAACACTCTCTTACCTATATGGTCTAACATTTTACTCTCTTCACCTGGAAGAGGGATTGTTATTGAGCACCTTTTTTTTTTTGCCAGTATGAGACAAAGTTGAAACAGCCGAAGGGTCTGACCCTCATTTATCCTGGCAATAGTATGATTAAACAAAAATTCATCTACAGTAAGATAAGAAATAATGTTTTCATCACAATCTGAGAGCTGGGTTTGTGAATATGCAGAAGAAAACATCCTATGTCTGTCAAAATCAGAATCATCAGACTGTGTTTCTTCTGAAGTAATTTGGCAGGGAAAGTCCATCTGTAAAGGCTTCTGTGTATCAGGATTTACTGCCTGTAATGCCTGCTTAGCCAAGGTAACTCATCTTCTTTAATAGTAATAATGTGATCAGAAGAACAATGTTTAACTTTTTGTTTTTTTCTCAAAAAAAAAAAAGGAGTTCCAGCAGAATACTGACATAAAGGAGGGACGTCTGCCTAGTCCAATGGTTTCTTACCCCAGTTACCCTAAGAAGAATCTCCTGCAGTGTCTCCCAGACCCAGAAAAGATGGTTCTCCCATGCTCACAGTGGACAATGGAACAGCCAAAGAGAATGTGGCTGACCCATGGTTCATGATGGCCATAAGGACTACAACAGAAGAAGCCAGAGATGAAAGTGAGTGGTCTGAAGAATAACCAATGGCCACTGCAAGTTCACCCACTGTTGGCTGAAGTATAGCCTGAGTTTGCAACAGCTGCAAGGAATCCTTGGTGACTTTTTTCTTTCTAGGTATTACAGAAGGAGAGAAAGCCAGACTGGAGTAAGTATCCATGCAGTGAGCAGGGAAGAAGCAAGAAAAGTGGTGTGTTGCTGGAGTGAGTTGGTCAAAAAGTGAGTTTTCACGGAGTGTTCACAAGCAGCACCGAGACTCTCACCATTTCCTTCAGTTATTTAGGTTATAAAAAATAATAGTGATACAGAATTTTCCTGTCAGTATTGTTCAAACAAACGCACACAAAAAATCAAAATGACAGGTAGGGTGTCATGTACCACACACACAGGCATTAGAGTGACAGAAGATTTCCTGCCTGTTCCTCTATAAATTTTTCTATCTCACATAATTCACAAGCAGTACACAATTTTTCACAAAATTAGCCCCAAATGCTAACATAAACACTAAGTCCAAAGTAGCAGTCTCTGACATAAAACTTCCAACATTGTGAAGAAATACCAGGTTTCTTAACCTGGGTGGCTATTTTTATCTTGTATCTGGCTTTGGTTAATTTGATTAAGGACTGTAGTTTCCTGATAAGTTTAGAAATACTGCTTTTTGTCAAAAAACAGATTACTATTTTTCTTAAAAAGGCAATAATTTCTGAGTGGAGATGTTTCCCAACAGGGACTTATCTGCCAGAAACTAAGCTCTAGCCCGATTGCTGCTCATGTGAAGTCCAAGAGATGTTTTTTTCTTGAGATGACAAGAAATTACTGAAGAAAGCTTCAACCTGACTTCTGATTCCTCTCTATGGGATTAGCCAATCAGCAGTCAGAGTGAAGGAGTGGAGTGAAACCAGAACTTTTTGAAGCTGACCTGTAGTTGTTTCCTGGGCAGGAACCAACCCGTATAGCCTAAGGACAACTGCAGTAGTGGGAATGATAAACATTATCACAAACCTGTCATATATATGTTTACAGACATACTACTGTTCTTGAGGAAGGAAACCTTTAGTGCTGACTTCCGAAATTATTAATGTCTTGCCAAAACAAAACCATATACTCAGTTGTGGCATCCTGAGTATTAGTATGAAAATGCCACTTAAAAGTTTATACAAAGGAGACAGTATTATACTTTTTAATGTAAATTAATGTAAGACAGTTAAAAAGAATAATAATAAAAAAAAAAACTTCTTAAACAATCCAGTGAGAGGCATCACATAAATTATATTTTGCCAGTCTGATTTTGAATGGAATAACAAATCTTAAGAAAAGAAAAGCAACATTTTTATTTTGAAGCACAGTATAATTTCATTAAATTTGTATAATATCAAAATAGAACAAACTAATATTAGTTAGGTACAGCTAAGTAAATCAAGCATGCTACAGCAGTCAGCTTCGAAAAATTAATTCAACTTGAAATATAAGCCAAATTCTCCATCTAGTGGTAGAATATTTTAATTTCAGAAACTTACTGGCAAATAGCACTAATATTTTAAGTTATAAATTATTTTTTTACAAATACATGAAAAAAGTACACAATGCTGTAATTCTAATTCTTGATATAGCACATTCGTCTTCACCACTGAATTACAGTCCTAAATAATATACACTTTTTTAACATACATTCACCTGATGGAGAGGGAACATCTGAAACTGGGTTTTGTAATGCTAATAAAAATATCTGATTTTATTTAGTCAATATGTGCAATTTTTGCCTAAAACAGTCAAAATCAAATGTTAAGTGATTAACACGGCCTGCCTATAATGGTCTCTAAGCCAAAAGCACTACAGTATTTTAAGAACCCAAACTTTTGAGCAGATACATATATACATACACGGTACCACAATATTAATTTATTGGCAAATAGCTTAGGGAAGCTTTGAATTCAAACATACTGAGTTAGAGTCTTTTCTTCAAGAGCATGAGACAGACTGACTGACCATAATTTCTCCTAGAATAGAGACCCACACATACAACTACAGGCTAGCCTAGCCAACCAGAACCACTGAAGATCAAGAACAGACAGGAAAAAATCCTCCACCCCTGGGAAGCTTGAAATTGGATGAATATACATTCCCATCAATGCACAGGCAAGTAAACCCACCTACATTCCCTGCTAAGTTTAGCAACAGTGTTTTTAGCATTTGATGAGTTACATTTATTGTTATGTAGAATGAGCTTTTTCCTTTCACTGTAGACCCTGTCTACATTTATATGTCTCATCATAGGGGTTTATTTTTTAATTCTGGCACAGTATTTACTTTGAAGGAGGACAGATGCATATATGGTGCTATTATTTAACAGTAATACAATGCTCAGAATTCATTGTTCTTTCACTGCTTATTTTTATAATGTATTAACAGATGTTCTTATTCTGTTAGCTGTAGTTTATTTGCCTTCTATTCTGTTTTGCATTCATATTTTCTCTTGCGTTTGGCCTGGGTTGTGGCTGAAAATGTTCACTTTACCAGTAAGTCTCCCAGTTGTTAAATGCAGAAAGGCATAAATAAATAAATTCAAAGTTCTGATATGTTTAATTATCTAACAGAATGCTCAGAAAGACAATAGAGAAAACTGCAAATCAATAAAAGACCATAACAAATATGTCCTTAGAATCTGTAACTGGAATTTTGTTTCCAGACTGAGTGCATCTTATGGCATATGTGAGGTAATGTAGGCATGGCCATTTAGTTGCTGTAGCACAGCTGAAGTGTAACAGTCAAGTGGTTAAACTGCAAAGACAAGAAGAAGAAGAAAATACTGTAGAAGTAAGAAAGTACTATAGCAGTCTGCTGCAGAACTTGACTGAAAACAGTACAAAGGAGTTTCATCTAGAATTCTGTGCAAAGATAGACATCAGACAAAGTGCTTTGTACAAATACTGCAGAAAGTGCAGGAGGCCTATGGTGGAATTCATTGGCATCTTGCGCATTACATGAAGACAAACTAGTGGTTTTGCAAAGTAGGAAAAGGTCTTCAGATTCAGAAATCACTCTGCACTGTAGCATACAGGTGCTCTGGAGCAGCATAGGTTTTGGTTTCTCATGTAGAGCTGGTAATGCTGCAATGCAAATTAGTCTCATGCACACCCAGTACAATGCTCTGCAGTGATTCTTGCACAGTTCAGTGATTCAGAGATATATGAAGTACACAAAATTCAAGCACATCACTGCAAAAAATTTGTAAGCATGTAGCTATTAACTATGTTTTATGTATTGCTGAGCAATGCTATTCCAATTCAGCCTGTTCATGTTCAGATTACAGATCCAAGTGGGTATTTCTGAGAGTGTGTATTTGTGTGAGAGATTGCACACATAATAGAACGGTATTATATATGTATAATTATATACAAATGATACATAACGTGTAACAAACTGTCAACTACACAGCATAGGTACAGTGCTATGTTGCTATAAAGATGTAAAGATACAGTGCTATGCTGCTGTCCTATCTACTAAGATGCAAATCAGAATTTTCACATCACTAGCCAGCTGTCAAAATAACTGTCACATGTAATGAGTTCACAGCTGTTTAGACAGCTGTCAAAATTACTGACAAACTGCAGTTATTTAAAGTAGAAAAAGATCAGCTGGCAGAGTCAGTGTTGCCAAACAATTCATAAATAACACCTGTATTTGTGTGTGCTTTATTGTGTCTATGTATAATTTACTGCTTTGCTATTATAAAAGTGTAATACAAAATGTTACAGTTACACTCAGACCACCCACACCATGTCACAATTCCAGTCAGAAAAGTACAGCACTATGTTGTGGTCTCATCTAATACAATACAAAAGCAGAATGTGAAAGCTCCAGTCAGAAAGAAAATTATTAGTGAATGCTAATGCGTGTGTATATGTATATGTGTGTATTTATACAAGCAAAGTGTGTATTTATTTATTTAATATTTGTTAACTGGGTTAGTCTGACTGAGCTTTTGGCTCATTTTTAACAGGGACCCGGGGAGAAAAGCTCCTCAGAGAAAAGAATTTTACAAAATTAATTTACAGTCAGCAAAAGATTATGAAACCTGTTACAATATAATTTTAAATGAATAAGTACCTAGTTGTTCATAGGTTCATAGGTTCATACTAGGCTATCTGCCCGAGGGCATTTACAAGCCTAGCCCATAGTTTTGTGGCTTACGCCACCCGTTTAGTATGGGGAACTATACCCATTATTTTGCTGTGCCTCTGTTGAGCAGTGACACTGAGGTAATCCCTGGGGTATATCTGCGATCTCCCATTAAGCATATATACAAAGGTTAGATGAAGATATAAAAGAAATTAACAAGTCTGTCTAATAGGTCACCTCTGCTTTAAGTAAGTTATTTAGGAGCAGTCAGATTGAGTATAGATAGGATAGACAGGGAGGAAAGGAAGCAGTGGGAGGGTATTATGAGTGAATGTAACGAAGGAAGGAAGAGGTAGGAGTACAAGGTTAGAGATACATTTGGAGTGAGGGGGAGTATTTGGTGAAAGTATAGTAATTTCAGGGTGGATGACTACAGTGGAAAAAACATTTTTTTGTTAGGTATTTTCTTGTGGCTAATTTGAAACTCTTGTTATGGTCAAGGGACTTTATTTCTAAGGGAAGTTGGTTCCAGGATGCAGCTGGGATATAATTATAGAGAAGACATCCAATTTTGGTTTTGAGTTTATAAATTTGTAACAGTACTTGGTCTGAGCTGCGTAGAGTCCTAGCAGGGGAATATTTAGAAAAAAATAGGAGAGAGGCTGGGACAGAAAGAGGATAAATAGAGGATGGAGTGGATGATTTGTAGTTGATATAATTGAAGCAGGTGAGGGAATTCAAGCCAGTCTAGTTGCTTAACTGATAAGCAGTGGTGAGACTTGTAGGTTTGGTTTGCTGCGAATCTGGCCACCTTATTGTAGGTAGTTTCAAGTTTAGAAATGAGTGTGGTGTTAAGGTTTGTGAATATGTGACAGCTGCATAGGAGTGTTGGAAGTAGTAAAGCATGAGAGTGAGTTTTTCGGGCTGTGGTGGTTAAGTATTTCTTGTTAAGGAAGAGGTGTCCAAGTTTTTGGTGAGTTTTTTTATGTAGTATGTATATCAAACGTAAGCTGATCATCTATTGTGACACGTAGCAATTTAGTACTAGGTTCAACTGTGATGATGGTGTTGTTGCTTGATAAAATGGTAAATGTACTTTTGAGACTGGTGAGGTTTTTGTGGAGGAAAAGTAGGAGCTAAGTTTTCTTAGGATTAAGAATTAGTTTATCACTAAGCCATGCCTCAATGGTGTTGAATGATGCCTGGGTAGTAGAGTGGAGGTCTGATGGGTTGTCAGCAGTGGTGATAACAGTACAGTCATCTGCATATTGCACAAGTGATGACTGGGGACAAGAGGTATAGAGTAAGTTAGTGAAAATATTAAAGAGCAGTGGTCCAAGGATGGATCCCTGAGGAACACCCATTTGCACAGTGAGAGGGGGGATAGTGCAGAGAGCCATTTGACTGACTGCTGGTGGTTAGAGA